>NC_135312.1:56034888-56340540 GCF_048772815.1 Callospermophilus lateralis | reverse complement strand
TCTATTCCTTTTGATGTGGTTTTCCTGAGTATCTATATATGAGGAAAATAATTGCTTATATGCTGGTGGCTGTGGTGTTAATGTATTGTCTATTTACATAAATATCAACCTATAGAAGAAAGTGATTTTTCAAGAAAGTGAGGAAATATTAGCAAATGCCAATGGGTATAGATGCTAAAGTTTGAAAAGAATCTCAGCCAGGTGTGATGGTGTATGCCTGTTGTCCCAGCTAATTGGGAGGCTGAGGCAGAGGATTACTTGAGCCTAGGAATTCAAGGCCAGCTTAGACAACATGGCAAGATCCTGTAATCTAAAAAAATTAAACATAAAATTCTCTAGTTTAATGATTTTGTATAACCATTTTGCATAACCATTTCAAACCTATCTTAAAATAATGTGTTTGTGAAGTACCATAATCTTATGAGCTAAGATTAGTCATGGGAGAAAAAGAAATTCATTGCATGATTGATGTCCTGAGAAGTCTCTTACCCAATCATGTCCGAAAGAGAGTAATTTAATAGGTTTTATATCACCAAAGCATCTTCTCATTGGTTGATTTTTCCTTAAAGGCAGACAGGGACAGCTCGTAAAGATGATTCTTTTAAAGATTAATCTTATTATTGTGTGTGTGAAGAAGAGAGAAGGTGTTCTATATACTTCACTAAAGAAATACAGAAGTGTTAGAGGGTAATAATATTCTTCAGAGACGTATTTACATAAAGATCAGCCTTTGGAAGTGGGTATTTACCTTGAAGGTATATGTGTGCATGTGTTAAGAAAAATACTAAAAGTTCTGTATTATGAGAATCAGAAAGTAGATCTTGATATTAGCAATTTCATGAGAGGCTAATGAACTTAGAGGGAAAAATCAGAGTTAAATTCAATTTCATAAAATCACCATCATTTTAGAGTAACCAGAACTGTTTGACAATGAAGGCAGATAAAACAATTATCAAATCCTATTTTGTGTGTAACTTATTCTTAGGGATGAGACTTAGATGGAAATTACTTGGTAATGTTTAAATCAAGTTACTGAAAATAAGAATATTTTAATGTAAGGCAGTAATTATCATGAAAATCTACTTTAATGACCTTTCTGCAAACTTTAGACTTGCAAAATAACTTCCATAGATTTTTTTTTTTTAAAGTTCCATGGCTTCACTAGCACTACCTAGAATGTTTAAGAGTGTGTGCTCTATATATCTTTGTCTAAAATGCCCTACCCTCACTGCTCTGTCTGGGAAATATTTATTCTTTCTCCTCAGAGCTAACATAAATGTCACTTCCTTTGTGGAGTCTGTTAACTCTTCAGGCTGAGTTAACTGTTTATTCGTTGGTCCATAAAATTTATAGAATGTTTTTCAATTTACAGTCATAGAGTATATTGGATTCTCCTGTGAAATGAGGTCAAATTATATATGCCTCCTCCTACCACAAGATTCTAGTATGTACCAGTGAATATCACTGCCTGAAGTAAGAGGTGTTTCTAAAGGTGGGAGAGGAGTATTATACATATAAACAAAGTATAGACATTAAAAAATCTGTTGAGATTCACTGCTTCAGTAAGGCTGCTTCATGTGGTGGCCTCAAGTTCTTAGTTAAGTCCCAGGAAAATCCCAGGGTGCAAATGCTTTCACACCCTGGCTTCCATCATGGTGGATAATGTCTAATTGGCCAAAGCAAGTTTCACGGTTATGCTCAAAGTCAAATGCTTGGTATGAGAAGAGTAACAAAGTCACAATGCAAAGAGGATATGCATATTGAGACAGAAGAAATGTGTGGCCATTTTTTAATCACCTACTATAGTAGTCTTCTGGCTCTTAGTCTGTCATATCAGCCATACTATCTGCTGCCAGATTTATTTTTTAAAACATAGATTTGATCATTTAAGTTTCTATATATTCACTGTCTCTAGGATAAACTATAAATTGTTTGTCACAGCCATCAAGATGTTTTATCATCTATTCCAACATCTTTGTCTTTCATCATTTCCTAACCCTATACTTCACTGTCATTTTCCCCTCATGTGCTACAAAATGGCCCAGATTCAGAATAAATGTTCCTATACAAGACAGAGATAGTTACTGCCTCTTGTAGTTTATAGTCTAGTTGGGGAGAAAGATGTTAAAAATACAATTACCTAAATAATAACTGAGCCATGGCTATGAAATATATTTCATAAATAAAATGTTTATTGCACTGTGAATAATTCGGAGTCTGAGCACTGAATCTATATATTATATATATTATGTAATGTGTGTGTGTGTGTAAAATGTATCTGTGCCTCACTTTTCCAGTTGAGACAGAGAGGTGGAAAACAGTGTTCTTGGTAGGGGTGACAACATTTGTGATAAAGGTGTCAAGAAGTCTCCTTTGGATGGAAAGCAGCTTGAACTCTGGAAGCAGTATAAGAAGTGCAGTATGGCTGCCATGTAGGAGTAAAGGGGAAGAGCTGCAGAAGACAAAGCAGGAAGTGGTCAGCTTATGGTGTGCCTGGTGTATAATGCAGACTCTCCATTGAGGAGATGAACTTGAAAGCAAGGGCTGAACTATTTTTAATACTTGGGAAAATATACTTGGGGATGGGATAAATCAACTTGGAAAACTATCTGTTTTGTGTTTGTACATTTATCTAATGAAGTGATATGATAATACGGGGTGTAAAGAAAGGAGAGAGGCACTAAGAGGAGAATAAATTCAGGTTCTTTTGCGAGCACCTCCGAGAGGGAATGGAAGTTAGATATATGGCTCATCAAAAGATTCAAACATTACAGAAAACTTAAAGCCTGATGGACACATGAGGGAGAAAGAAGAGGAAGAGCACCGCAGACATAGGAAAAAGGAAAAGCAATGACTGTTTGAATTTGACAATGAAGCTGATGGAATGGAGGAATTGAGAGAAGTTCATTATTACAGCAGCTTGTGAGGAAAACAGCAAGAGGAAAGAGTTGGGGCTGGGGAAAGGGTCATGGCGTATGACCCTGAGGGGAGGAGTCAGGAAACTAAAGTTGAATAATGGTAGCTATAGTTATGGTGTTCAAGGTGAACAAACTGTAATAAAGTCATCTGTGAATGAACTTAATTATTTATATATTTAGGAATGGCCAGTTTTGTAAAGAGAAAATTTTGAAAGAAAAATAATCACTAATATGTAATTTTCAATAAAAAATTAAAGGAGGAATTTATCTTCTGTTTTCATAAAGTTTCAGACTCATGTATGTCATTTACCAAAGAAATGTGTCCTGCCTGGAATATATACCTAATCTGATATGCTCTACTCTGGCTCTTTTTTTTTTTTTTTAAAGTTATTGGCTTCAGATTTCTAAATGGAAGAATAAAGATGAGCATAGCTTGACATGATTCCCATCATTCTTACTTGAAGCAAATCATGTTTCAATTAATAGAATAAGAACAATATGTATGAAGCAAAGGTTATTTCGTGTTAAAACTGAGATGATGACAGGATGATGAAAGAAACTAGGTGTTCAGTCTATGCCTCAAAAAAATTCAGTGGTGACATGTGGTCACAGGGTGTGGAAAGATTACTCATGAAGGATACTAATAGCAACACCAGGAATATTTAAAATGCTCTATAACTACTTAAGTAAGAACAAAAGAAAGGTACAATCATTAACCTTTGGCACCAGCAACCCATGCTTCATGACAGGGTGTCTCCAGCTTATGTGTTCTGTGTCATTACTTCCTCTGGAAACTGTATATTAAGTTCCCAGGACCTGGCACTTAATAATCCAAATTCTCATCTAAAATACTTTGTCTAAAATACTGCCTAATTCTTTGGCAGATTGTGAAGTTCTATGTGAGTACATTGTATTGTATCCCAAGCCCCCAAATAATGGAATTTCTAGATGTATTTCAACAGAATTGCTTTTTAAATTTTTGTTTTGTTATAGAAACTGTATATTCTGGTAAAAATCAAAGGAAATATTTATGCTCTATAAATCTACTTTTGCAAGTTGAGGAAGAAGAAAAACTAATATCTCAAGTTCTGTAATATTGTTTTTTCTCTATTTTGTCTGATTCTCTGTCACTGAAAAAAAAATTAGTCTATGGCCCATGTCAGATTTCTCACAACGCTACAACTAATTTTTAAATCAAACTTCCTGCCCCCAAAAGAAGAGGGATGGTTTCTTATCTGTGCCAAGGTGGCAGAACAAAAATTTCTTGCTTCTCTCATGTGAATTTCAGTCTCCTAGCATACATATGTAATTGTCTAAATTAAATGCTTGGAGAATTTTCCCATGCTTCTAAATGCAAGCCACTTAGGCATGGCCTCTCAAACATATCCACTATAATGAAGGGGAGACAAGCTTCAGGAAAATGAAGTACAGGAATAACAACCAGAAAAACCTGAATGGCATAGGACTCAAGAAATAGTATGACTCAGGAAGTAATATGGAAAACACTCTACTTTCTCTTATGGCTGGTATAAAAATGATGCACCAGGAGAGCAAAGGGGCCCTTAGCAGGTGAATGGCTCACCACTGAACTTTCCAAGGCAATAAGGAATCATGTGACCCAGACGCAAATTTCTATGCTTCCTCTTGCATTTATCCGGTTATATGACTCCAGAGGTTTCCACAAGTTTTCTACATATATAGTATTAAGATATTATCATGGCATTCTGTGAGCAGTAATGGAACAGAGAGGATTCATGGGGTAGAAGAGCATGAGACTCTTATCTATATTTTTTTAAATTGTGATGACTTCATTAGGATAGTTGACTATACTTACAAGAACTTTCTTGTAAGTTTTCTTTCTTTCCTTCTGATACTTTTCCTACTTTTATATTAAATAAATACCTCTATATATTTGCATAGCTGTATCAGAAATAGAGATAGCTTAAAAAATACCTCTCAAAGTACCTAGAAAACATTCAGTGCAAATAAAGAGCAAGACAATCATCAGGCAAAAGTTTAAAATTGCTCTCTGTGAAATCTGGTTATCACTCATCAGTGGAACCTTCTTACTAAACATGGATGGTGTCAGCTATCATTGCCCGTTTCAATTTTGATTGACAGGACAGAAATATTGTGTGCCATTTCTGGTAACTCTAATAAGAGCTGGGAAAATGACTAAAAATACCTGCCCTTCCAGTGTCTTTTTTTAAAAAAATTATCATCTCCCATAATTTTTCCTAATATGGTTTCTTTCTGCCCCTAATCTTTTTTCCTTAAGTCATTAAACATGCATATTAGAGTGACAAACTAGATAGACTGTTTGGGTCATCCTCCACATTTCCTGGCAGGGATTTGTTCTCAGCAGTCTAACATAATCAACCCTAAATAAAAAGAGATAAAAGTTCTCTTTCACAAATATTTGTATCTATTTTTTAATTAATTTTTTATTTATATATGACAGTGGAATGCATCACAATTCTTATTACACATATAGAGCACAATTTTTCATATCTCTGATTGTACACAAAGTATATTCAAACCAATTTGTGTCTTCATACATGTACTTTGGACTATAATGTCCATCACATTCCACCATCATTTCTAACCCCATGCACCTTCCTTTCCCCTCCCATCCCTCTGCCTTATCTACAGTTTGTCTATTCCTCCCATGCTCTCTTTCCCTACCCCACTATGAATCAACCTTCTTATATCAGAGAAAACATTCAGCATTTTTGGGGGGGATTGGCTAACTTCACTTAGCCTTATCTTTTCTAACTCCATCCATTTACCAGCAAATGCCATGATTTTATTCTCTTTTATTGCTGAGTAATATGTATTGTGTTTATATACCACATTTTTTATCCATTCATCTACTGAAGGGCATCTAGGTTGGTTCCACAGTTTAGCTATTTTGAATTGTGCTGCTATAAACATTGATGTGGCTGTGTCCCTGTAGTATGCTGTTTTTAAGTCCTTTGGGTATAGACCAAGGAGAGGGAAAGCTGGTCCTTGAAATGAAGGATACAATAAATCAAATTAAAAAACTCAATAGAAATCATAACCAACAAAATATTTGTATCTTAATACAGGACACTGAGACACAACTACAAAAAAAAATTCACTGTAGTATAAAAAAGAAAGAAAACTTCTTAAGCTATCAGATACTTCTTTTGGTCCTGTGGATGTGAACTTAATGTGCCTCAACTTTAACTCTTCTCCACAAAAGTAGACCATTCCATGTCAAATATGCCCTACTAAATAGAGTGTCTTTAAAGGTAGACTTGTTTTCAAACATCTATCCTTCACAATAACCATCTTGTCCATGTTATAAGCAACAAGAAGGCAGTTTGCTCACTGACAGTAAGGTTCTCATAGTTACCATCAGGGGTTCGACTTGTTTTTTAAAATGACTTGCCTATGTGTTAGAAACGTAGTCCCGGCAGAGAGGTTTTGCACTTTCCATCAACCTGTCCCAAATGATTGAGATAGATCACCTCTTGATTAGAGTAATAGGTCTTCCCTTACAGTAAAGCTGGATTTTTGGGCTACTTTATAGTTATTGAACACCAAAAGTTGATAAAATATTAACAATGAAAATTGTGAGGGTGGGGAGTCACTTTAACTTGGTTCTTTATAGTATCACAGATAAATAGTTCAGTAAAAGTGGTATAGTTCAAAAACAGTCTTGTTTCCTTTGAATTGGTAATATGCTCTTACTTTCCCATGTGGTAGGACACATACATGGATTAAAGCAGTACTAAAACCACTTTTAAATGAAACTGACTTTGATATAAACTGGAAAATATAAATTCTAGGGACTTTGTCTATAATATACATGGCTATATACCCAGTAAAACTATATAAG
The DNA here is from genome assembly GCF_048772815.1 of Callospermophilus lateralis. NCBI lineage: Eukaryota > Metazoa > Chordata > Mammalia > Rodentia > Sciuridae > Callospermophilus > Callospermophilus lateralis. Next base: position 56,333,757 of record NC_135312.1, on the reverse strand, counting down.
TGAAGCAGCACTCACTCAATTAGCTGAGTAAGTCAGTAAATGAATCAACAGATATGTCATTCATTAATAATTGTAGATTGTTGTAGACCATTTACTTTTTTCAGGGGAGGGGGTGCTAGGGGTTGAACCCAGGAACTTGTGCAGGTTATTGTAGATTAATATTGTATTTTCTGCTACATTAAATGGGAGCTGTGTCCCATTTAGGTAAATTTAGGGAAATACTTTGAGTGACCCTATAGGTTTATAAGTACAGAAGATGGTGATACAAATAGCCAGTAGTATGACTAAGAAGGCTGGGACCTGGTATAGGATGAAAATAAGAATGAAATGCAAGACAGAGGTTTACACTATGGAGGTACACAATTTAGGTGAGGACAACCAAGTAAAAGCGCAAGGTGATATAAGAACAAAGTGATGAAGACAGATGAAACCTGCTCTAGGAGTTTGAGGAAGATAGGAATAAGCATATTTCTTTCAAGCTGATTCAGATGAGCATTGGGAAAAAAACAAACTGAACCATAAGAGAGCTGAGAATAGAAAGTTATGAGGAGCATCGTGGTAAATGAAGTTTCTAGACTCCTGGATTAGTATAGTGGGAATGGGGAACAGAAAGGGGGAATAATGTTCACACAACATGCACTGATTTCTGGCAGCCATTATGCTCAGCAATTCACATACTTTAATTAGCCCATGTATGGTGATTATTTCATTTAATCTTCACAACAACTTTATACGATAGGTATTATTATCTGTTTTTCAGATGATAAAATCAAGCCTCAGACAGGTGAAGTGATTTACCTAAGATCATAATTGTTTTAAGCAGCAGGGCCAGGATTCAAACACAAGTCAGCCCGAACATAGTCTTTTCTGGAAGGTTGGACATGATATAAGTAGAGCAGGGAGTGAAAAATAACTCTGAGGTTTCAAATATAGGCCACTCAAAGGAGAGAGAACAAATGAAAAAACATCTTTAAAAACCCTCCTAGAGTTTTTGTTTTATATGAATGATATTGGGCTTCTATATAATTCTAGACCCTGTTTTGTCAACATGTTGACTATTGGTTTGAAACTTTGAAGAATAATTCAGACAAGATGGTGTCCCACATTTTATATGTCCCATTTGGGGAGAGATCTCTTGCCCAGTGGATATTCTTTTAAAAATGCAAGGTAAAACTCCAACTATTTGGGGCACATTCACAGCTGTTTGCAACATCATATATTTGGCCCACAATTTAGAGTATGTTAAGTCCTCCTAAAATTCTTCCATTTGTCTTTATTTGCTGCTCTCTCTACCTGGAAAGAGCCCCTTCTTCCCTTTACCTACTCTCTACCCTAAATATGCATAGCATACTTCAGTGAAATTGACCTTTAAGATTCATCCCCAGAGGATTGTAGAACTGGCACCTCCATTCTTGCTTATTCCAAAGCCTTTAGAGTCATACTTAAATATTCTTTTTTCCTCATATTTAATCATTTAACTAATCATTCCAACTCTCCTTTTAAATTATATCTACCATCTAACTACCTCTTAACATCTTTACCCATTACCATCCTGGTCCACACCCCATCATTTCTTACTTGGATAATTGCAATAGCCTCTTAACAGGTACCCCTATTTACACCCTTACCTCTCCAAAAAGCATAGGCACCATTCAGAGTGATACTCTTAAAAACAAGTCCAACATCATTTCTTAGTCCCAAATCCACTTAGAGTAAAATCCAAATTCCTTTCCATGCCCTATAAGGTCCTACATTTGGCAGCTCCAGCAACTTCTTCTGCTGTTTATGGCTTTCCCCTACCTTTTCCCCTTTTATTTACTACATTTAATTATAGCAGCCCCCTTGCTGCTCATCAAAACCACCAAGCATGCCTCTCCTCACAGTTAGCTCTATGCTTGGCTGGAACATTCCCAAGGTCTTTGCATTTGCTACTCTGTTTGCTTCGAATGTTTGTTCCTCATATATCCACATGGTTCTCTCCCCTATTTTGTTAAGGTTGTGAGCCTTGCCTAACCACCCTTTCTAAGCAACTTTACCTCATTATTCTCTGGCTCCCTTGTCTTGTTTTGCTTTTGTAACACTAAACACTGCATTATGCATCATATGTATATGTATGCATTTGTTTATTATCTGTCTCCTCTAGCCCAAATGCAAGCTACTTGTAGGTAACAACTTTGTTTCTTTAAGTCATTCTTGTAACTCAAGGGCCTATAACAATGCCTAACACATAGTAGATGCCCCAACATGTTTGTGAATGAAAACTAAATGAATGAATCTAAATTGAAGAACTGGAAGAGTCACACTAAAAATATCAGTAATGATCAAGAGATTGAAATTGTCCATTAACAACAGAAATATGAAAAATGAAAGCCATTGCAGGGAAATGGATGGCACTAGAGCAGATTATGCTAAGTGAAGCTAGCCAATCCCTAAAAAACAAATGCCAAATGTCTTCTTTGATATAAGGAGGGCAACTAAGAACAGAGCAGGGAGGAAGAGCATGAGAAGAAGATCACCATTAAACAGGGATGAGAGGTAGGAGGGAAAGGGAGAGAGAAGGGAAATTGCATGGAAATGGAAGGAGACCCTCAGGGTTATACAAAATTACATATAAGAGGAAGTGAGGGGAAAGGGAAAAAAAACAAGGGAGAGAAATGAACTACAGTAGATGGGGTAGAGAGAGAAGAAGGGAGGGGAGGGTAGGGGAGGGGGGATAGTAGAGGATAGGAAAGGCAGCAGAATACAACAAACACTAGTATGGCAGTATGTAAAAACGTGGATGTGTAACCGATGTGATTCTGCAATCTGTATACGGGGTAAAAATGGGAGTTCATAATCCACTTGAATCAAATGTATGAAATATGATATGTCAAGAGCTTTGTAATGTTTTGAACAACTAATAATAAAAAAGAGCTATAATAATAAAAAAAGAAACTTGATACACTCTTCAAAATGGCATAAAGTGGACAAAAGTAACCAATCTCTATTAATTATTTACTAATAAAGTGAGTTTAGTTATAACTGAAGACATTGAGGCGAGGCTGTACTATTTGCACAAATTTTATTGCAGAGCTATATATATTGACCTACAGAAAGTTCAGAATTAATACTGTAAGAATGAGAACTGACACTAGACATCCACCAACTCTGCAAGAAGACATTTTAAATAGTACATGCTTTGAAACCAAAAGCAAGCCAACAATGATAAGATTGTCTCCTAAGGTTTTCACAACTGAATTAATTCAGAATACATAGATAAACTGATGCATGGATGTTGGATAATGATATCTCTTTCTTTTTTCCTTCAAGTAAGAGATTAGTTTTCATGTTTGTATGTATAGGGTGGATTATTATTCACTCAAGTATTGTATCCAATCCAGACAACATGGATTCTTCATCCCTTTCATTCCCATACATGACCACAGGTCAGGTCCACAGGACATTAGCAGAAGTGATGCATGAAACTTTCTAGTTCAATTTTCTTAAAGGTGGAGCTACTTGCCCTGCACTCTCTTTGACCTTCCCATGGAAGAGAATGTTCATGAAAAGGCCTTTCAACCTCAACTGTATGGAGGACAATACTCAGGCAGAACAGTGTTATGAACCAAATTGTGTCCTCTCAAAATTCATAAGCAAAGTCCTAACACCCAGTACCTTAGAATTTGACTGTGTTTTGAGAAAAGATACTGAAAGAGGCAAAAAGGTTAAATGAGGTCATTATAATAAGGTCTAATCCAATATGATGATGTCATTAGAAACAGAGGAAATCTGAATCTGGACATGTATGGAGGGAAGATTGCATGAAAACACAGGGAAAAGATGACAATCTACATGCTGAGGTGAGAGAACACAGAAGAAATAACCCTAACGACCCTTCAATCTTGGACTTTTAGTCTCAAGGTTTATCAGAAATAGATTTTTGATGTTTATGCCATGCCGTCAGTCATATTTTGCTTTGGCAGCTCCAGCAAACTACTACAAACATTAAGATAGATCAAAATAGTATCCTTGAATGAACCTAACTGCCCCACTCCCTTGACTACCTGTCTAACTTCCAACATTGGTGGGAGAGGGCTAAATTATCTTGAGTTAATATATTTTGGTGTTCCTTTGTTATAGCAGCTTAACCTGTATTTATGCATAAAACTTAGAGCAAAAAAAATGAAAACCACATAAGTGTGTAATAAGAAAGGGTGGAGTAAATCATGATAAATTCACTGAACACAACTATGCATTACAGCCTTAGCACTAAAAGTGCGTAACTGCGTAAGTTATATATTCCTCAAGCTATATAAAACATGTTTATATAAAACATCTGGAAACAACAGAGTTAAAAGAATTGTAAAAATAATATTGGCTGTGTTAGAGGGGTGGACATTCTTTTCCATAAAATATGGCTATTATTTTTACAATTTAAATCAGTTTCATCAACAGTATAAGGTACCTTTAGACTAATCTTTAAAATTTCTATTTACTACCCTATAACTTTAAAACAGTGTAGAGGGAAAATTCACTCTAGACATTAACCTCACCTATTTTGACTTTGAGAAAGATGTCACACATTATTCCTCCCTTCTATCTTTTTGCTTTCTTTTCACAAGTTCTACCCTGTGTTATTTTCCCCCGTTTTGGTTTAGACCAGTAGAGAGGTGTGGTTCAGACTGGAAGACAGGGAGGAGGGGTGGCAGGTAATAAGGAGCAGACATTCCAGTTCTTTTCATTCCATCTCAATCCCTGTGGAATGCACCATAAAACTGAAGCAAAGCTATTAAAGCTTCAAAAGGCTATAAAAACATCTGGGTGTTAGGTATAAGGTATAGATGAGGCCCAAGAGTTCACCAGCATGAGCAAGGGCAACTGAATTAACAGCACGGGAAGTCATTAATTAGACTTTGCAGCTGACCAAATCCATTTGGTGAATTGCGGTTATAAAAACAAAGTAATTATGAGCGTCTGAGACTAGCACTAGAGACTGCCTTCTAGCTTGTTATTCAGAAACTGTTTGCCACTCACATCACATAATCTCTTGCTTCCTTCATAACTCTCCTGATTGAGAATGAAGTTTTCTTTGTCAGAAATACATAGTTTACTTCAAAGCTACAATAGAAAATGATTAAAAGAAGGTCCTAGTGTTAAAAATTAATAATATATATCAAATCCAAATTTTCCAAAGAGATTATTCATTACAAGATTGATAATTAAAAAGAACTTTTAGACATAGAAATAACTTAGTCACTGATGCTTTTAAATACTGTTTCTTCTTTCTTTCTTTTTTAGTTCTAGATAGACACACTATCTTTATTTTATTTATTTATTTTTATGTGGTGCTGAGGATTGAACCCAGTGCCTCACAAATGCTAGGCAAGTGCACTACCACTGAGCCACAACCCCAACCCCTGTTTCTTCTTTTAATGTCTTAAGTTGGTGGGGTAGATCTGTTTAGGTAATTGAAGTTAAGTATTTATCAGAGGCTGAAAGCAGTGATGAATCATTTTGAGATTTGTAAGGAGGAATCAATACAAAACAAAATAGTACTAATTTGAGGCCCTATTTATTTCTCAAAGCACCTGGAGAGGTTTGACATTGCACAACCGGCCCATGTTAGATCTATAGGGAGGCAAAGTAGAAGCATTGAGTCTCTAGAAAACTGATAAACAACACTGAATCACCTGCATGGATAGTACTTCAAGAATAATAGTTCATAACCCACTTGAATCAAATGTATGAAATACGATATGTCAAGAAGTATGTAATGTTTTGAACAACCAATAATTAAAAAAAAAAAGAATAATAGTGAGAAACGTTGCCAAACAAATTGGATAACCATGTCATAGTGGTGATTATGGCATTGTATATGAATTTGAACTACTGATCACTAATTTCATAATATTTTATTATACAGGGATAAATATAGTAGTACTCAGTTTTCACAGTAGAGTAAGATCATAAAAATGATTTTTAAACACTGCAAATAAATATTAATAATCAATAGGGAAAATTATATTTGCTCAATGATCTTTAAAAACTTCTGTCAAAACATTTAAAAGTCTCTTACCATAGTTTATAGATATATTTGGAATTGAAAATAATAGGAAAACTAATATTTATTTAGGGTCCTATAATTTAAAACATTAGAAACATTGAGTATAAGTGTTTTATTTCTTTGAAAACTCCTGTCAAGAATAGCTTGATGAATGCCTTCTTCTGGTCATATAACTTACTATTTGGAGAATGCAATTTTTTTCTATCTTGGAAAATTCTCAGATTCCTTCCTCGGTTTGCATAAACTTCCAGCATTTTTATCATTTGCCCTTTCAATGTCATGAAATATCTCTGAAATTTCATTTAGTGTGAAGTTTTATGCCAGCACCACTTCCGCTGGGGCACCATTCATCCTTTTTGTCACAATCAATTTGTTTATTTATGTCAATAAATCATTCCCATAAGTATAATCTATTTTAAATGGGTTGCTCGGTTTCCTTTATTAATGAGCCAAACATTTCTGCAAGGATAATTTATTTCAACATTTGATTTTACCTACATCCGCTTTATCTTGGCAGTAGTTATAGTGAAACTTTCATCGATACTCACAAAGCAGGCACACTTTCCCTGTGGCAATTTGCAGCCAAATGCTACCTATGAGTTTTGTGGCATAACCCAAGTTAAAGTCCCTCCCTTTTAGCTGGGGATCATCCCTCACCTCAGGTTAAGTCCTGTGAACAACCTAAAGAACAACATGTCAAAACCTATCACTTGCCTGCTCGTATGGGTGGCTGAGTCACGGCCTCACTGGCAAGGCCTTCTTTACCAAGTCCTGATCTTCTTCAGAGCTCTGGTTCCACGAGCCAACAGGGCAGCAACAAAAACTACTAGCAATCATATAGGTGTTTTTTATGACAGGATTGGAAAATTCTGGCCTAAGAGTTTCTGTGTTTTTACACGATCATCTGGTAGTGCCTTGTTGAATGTCCAGGATGTAGTAAACATTAAAGCTAAAGGGACCCATTGGTATATATGAGTCTCCCTTATCTATGGGGGATATGTTCAGTTTCTGGATGTCTGAAACTGAAGATAGTATCCAACTCTACATATCATGTTTCTTCCTATACATATCACATATGTTCAAGTTTTATGTATAATTAAGGCATATTAATAACAATAATAAGAATATAGAACAACTAAAAATTAGACCTTAATAATAGTTACATAAATGTGGTACCCCTCTGTGTCTCAAAATATTTTATGTACTATACTCAGCCTTCTTCTTGTGATAATATGAGATGATACAATTACAGTTTTCTCGTTGAGTATGCCAGGAAAACAGAACCTTGGATAAGGGGAGGCTACCGTAACACTGAAATACTGATGGTCAGAGAGGTTGCAAAGATATCAGACAGCAGTGCATGTCTAAAATAACCTCTTTGGTTATCTAGTCCAATGGTTTTTTTTTCTGTTCATTTTATATTATTATTTCTCTTTATCATTTTCTTTTTGAAATTTTATTAAATACTTAGGTACAGAGAACTACAATTTGATTTAACAGATACCAAGTTGAGCAGTATGCAGCCTTAAGTGCATATCTGTCTGATCACTGAACATACACACCCACTCAAAAATACTTATTTTATAATGTTTTCAGCAAACCTTCATGAACAAAATACTATTCTTGTTTAAATACAAGAAAGCATGGAAATCATCTGAGACCAATGAAATACCCTATGAGAAAAAGAGTCTTATAAAATATGATGAAGAACTGCTAGCTAAGCTTGTCCCACAGGCACAGTCAAGGTTGTGAATTGCAAACATCCCAGCTTTTTTTTTTTTTTGATCTGGTTATCTATGCTGTCCATTCCATCTGGTATGTGGTGATTTTGCAATAAACACATAGTAACTATAATGTTATCAAGAAACAGAATGACACTGCAGAAAATAACATGCCAGGTTTTAAAATGAAATGCATCTTTACTCATGTGAGTTGAGAAATTCAAAATAAATTATTAATATCTGATTGGAATCACTGAACTTGAAAGATGAAATAAATAAATAAGGTTATATCCTAAGAATTTCAGCATGTACATGCAACACACACACACATACACACACACTCATCCTGCTAGACTAGAATTCCATCCATGTTGGGGACCCTATAAATTATAACCTACAAGGGCAGCATTGTATTCTTTGATAAGGTCCATCTGTGCTTTGCTCTTATTCACCATTCCATAAAAAGTATGAGAGTAAGTTAGGAAACTCCCAGGGCACAAGAGCTTCGGGTATTGTATGTATGTCTCATTAAGTTTTTCTTTACCACCAAGTTCAAAGTGTTTACCTGGACCTAGTCCCTGTTACATCTTAGAATCTCATATATGAGGCCAATACCCTAGGACCCTCCTTACTGTCTACATTTTAAAATTTTATTCAACACCATGCTAGAAATTGTGTAAACTATCAGCTGAAGACCAGGTTCCAAGTAAAAATTTAAAATCTGAAATTATGTTTTTCAAAGTGGTTATACTAATTGGCAGTCCCATCAACAATGTATGAGTATACCTTTCTCCCACATCCTCACCAACATTTATCATTATTTGTATTCTTGATGATTGTCATTCTAATTGGAGTGAGATACAATCTCAGTATAGGTTGGATTTACATTTCCCTGATTACTAGGGATATTGAACATTTTAATTTTAAAGTATAGTTTTAAAAATATCTGAATTTTAAATATCATATTATTGATTCAGTTTATCTGTAAGCACATTCCTGTAACTAATAAAATCTTCATCTAGTCAGGTGGTGGTGCTTGCCTGTAATCCCAGAAGTTTGGGAGTCTGAGGCAGGAGTATTGCAAACTCAAACTTAGCCTCAGCAACTCAGTGAGGCCCTAAACAACTCAGCAAAACCCTGCCTCTAAATAAAATATAAATGGGGGTAGGGTCTGCTGGGGCACAATGGTTAAGTGATCCTGGGTTCAATCCCAGTGCAAAATAAATAAATAAATAAAATCTTCATGTAGTCCTGCTTTTTGGGGTCAGAATAATCAGTCTTTTACATAAAATACTTCTAATATGAAATGTTCCCACTCACTTTACCTATTCATACCTTTGTACACATCTAAGATTTATAGGCTATTATGAAAACCTAAATATAAGTTAGATTCTGACAAAGATATTGGAAGTAAAACTGGTTTAGGGGTCTGGCATCATGAAACATATATCTCTTGGGGCTCAGTTTTCTCATCAGTAGAAAGAACGTTCATTTGGTTAGAATTATTCTATTTTACAACTACATGTTGACTGTCTTAAAGCTTTCATTGGCCACAGAAATTTTAGCCTAAATCCTCTTGTTTATCCTCTGTAAGGCAAAAATGAAAAAACATCAACTTCAATTTTCTAGACAACTATGTAGATCTGAAATATAGTCTGGATTGCCAAACACAACCTAAGATCCCTTTTTACTCTAAAAATGAATGGCTGAGTAGAAAACACAGATGGCTAAATGTAGCAAAAAATAACACTACTCCAAAAAATAAAAATAATGCAAATGTCAGTGAAAGGTCAGCTGAATTCTTTCATTAAAACTGCACAACAAAAAATTTGATCTTAAAACCAAAGATTAGAGGTACAATTAGAAGGAAGGGAGGAAGAAAAATAAAAGAAAGGATAGGAGAAAGGGAGGGAAATAGGGAAGATGATACAAGTATGATTAAATTCTTCCCACAAAGGAAAGAGTTGTTGATGATTAATAACTTAATGATGTCCATACAAAACTGAAAGTTTTTCTTTCTATCTTCAAAGCATGCAAAGCAGAATTTTTTTCATTTAGCAAAAGATATTTGACTTCTTACCTTCAAAGTCCACATCTCCAACTAATTTTGTCTTTCCTGTTACCGGATCATGGACATAGTTGATACCGACATCAATTACAGCAGCACCTTCTTTAACCATATCAGATGTAATCAGCTTTGGAATACCTGAAAAGAAAATGAAGTTGTGAAACACTCTAATACTTAGACTTTATCCTTGAGTATAACAAAGGTTTGTACTAATGTTTCTGTCATCATAGAGTTTAAAAAATATACAAAATATACAATTTGTAAGATGCCAACTGCATTCTGGCCATTTCTGATCAGGCAGAAGAACAAAGAACAAAGATGATTATAGTAGCAGATGGAGTCTTTTGTGGATGAAATTCTGCCAAGAACTACTCTCTCACCCTAAGGATTGCTTACCTGACTACTCCATATGGATATCTGTTTGAACAGCATCCTTTTGTATTTCATGTAATATAAATATCATCAGAAGATTACGGACATGAAACAGGCTCCTACTGATATGGAGGGAAATGGAATGAAAACTACCCAGAAATTGGGGACAGAGAAAAGAAGGGAGTGAGAAAAGGGAAAATGAGGATAATAAAAATATTCACTAGGGTTATGGTAAAGTGCCATTTATTTAGTGGCATCTTATCAACCCCAAACATGAAATGCTATCCCTTTTTTTTCTCGGTTTCTTTGATTCATTATGTATATTACTCTGAAAGATGTAAAGTACAGTAAGCTCTGTTCAGTATAGCTTCATTCTCATTGAAAAGGTAGAACTATACAGATCTTATATCATCATGTTTCCTATAACTATTTTCAAATTTTATTTCAAGTACAACAGTATAGTTAATAATACCTAAGGTTTAAATTTTTAAAAAAATAAATGCTTACTAAGTCATCTTCAAACTTAGTGGATTAAAACACCAATTATAACATTTTTCATGGTTCTGTGAGTTGACTGAGGTCAGCTGGATGATCTAACTACCTTGGGATCTTTCAGTGCATCTATATCTATAGAGGTTCATTGAGGTCTTTTAAGAGAAATATTTATCAGTGCCATTTTCAAAAATCTATAAAGAATTTGGAAGTAGACACTGACATTATGATGGTTATTTTATCTTTGTCTTCCTCCAGATTTATTTTCTACTTTGCTCTGCTCTACTCTATGCCAAGGGTGGGGCTGATCCTTACAGAGATCTCATGTGCTTCCTATCTCTCTTTGCATCCTGTCATGGCTATGAGAACAAGCTCAAGCTAGTCTACTAGAGGTTACAACTCCTGTGGAGCAGAGATGAGTCATTTCAGCTGGGGGCACCTAGACTGATGAGTCCCTAGACAACCACTAGCTGATGGCAGATGCCTAAATAATCCCAGAAAGGTCATCAGAATGAACCAAGGCTAGCATAACTGACCAGTTGAACCACAGACACATATAAAATTATTTTTTAAAAAGTGGTTGGCTAAATTTGGGGGGTTTTGTTTTGTCTTTTTTTAACACATTAATAGTTGAATATCTCACATTTGCAAATGATATAAAATTGAACAGGAGGTTGTCACTTTGAAACAATGGATTATAAGCAGCATGAAGAATTTCAAGGGAAATAAATGTATAATTCTTATCAGGTGATATACTTGATTGGAAATTCACTAAAAAGTAAGACAAATTGGGTCCAGATACAAGGGTATAATATTTTCTACTACTTTTTTAGAAGACTCTTTCTGGAAAAGCTGGTTGTATTTCAGAGGCTATTTTAGAGCAAAATGATTAGAGTAAGTCCATAGTTCATTTCAATTGTTCAATTATTTAGTTCAACTGTTTATTATTAGTCTGTAGCAATAAAAAGTTTAAACTATAAGGGGAAAAAGTATTCCTAAACACACTGTTTAATCAATCCATCTATATTTTCTCATAGCAAGACTTTCTTAATGAAGGAAGCAGTGTGTTGATTTATAGTGTTCGTATATCTAAGCTCCCTACTTTGTAGTGACCCTTAATGTATAGTTTACAGAGGGCAAGAAACAGTCACAGACCAAAAATATTGCATACTGAATGCCTCTAAAATAGAGATGTATTTGAATAAACCCCAGCTTTTTATTTCCAGGGGGAAAAAAACCCATAAAACAAAATAACAATAATTATACTAGAGTCTTCCATATGTTAAACTGAATAAGGGATAGATTTACCCTCTATGGTTTCAAAGAGAAGAACAAAAGAAGGAAGGAAAACAAAGGAATACAGAAGAATTAGCCCAATATAAAGATCTTAAGAAATATAATAAAATATGCCACAAAGAAGAACTTTTACTATCCTTATTCCTCAACAGAAGTATTCAGCATAGGGTAAAAGAGGAATTGAATTGGGAAGTTTAGTTATGGGGGATAGTTCCCCATATGACCCTGGCCAACCTAGTTCTATCTCTTCCCACTTGTAATTCTCAGAACGAGCCAAGTATGGGACATCTAGAGATAAGTAGGGAATGTTTGGGACAACCCAGGCTACATCTTCATCTCTCTGAGAACAGGATGCCCTATGATTCTTGAGGCTCAGCAATCCCAGTGGGGTCCACAGTTGAATGCTTTGAAGGTCCTACAGCCATGTCAATGTGGAACATGCACAGAAGAGGTTCCATCTTCCCAGAGCAGTTTTCCTGAGTCTTGGGAGACTAGCTTGCCATGGATCCTAGGCTTCTGTTTACTCTTGCTATCTTTCTTTGAGAAATAAATCTGCTTTGCTTGATTTATTGTATGTGTTCTGTCTCACCAAACTCATAAAAGTGGTAGAAATATTGGTAATCCTTTTATTCCTCACAGCTGTCCTTTGGTGTTGGTGTCCCTGCAATAGCTTGATCTCCTCTAAAGTTCTACCATATTTATAAACCTTTGCAAGAGTGGTAACTTCCAATTCTAAGATTTAAACATTCTCCTTTGTCTTTTACAACATTTTTTAATATTTATTTTTTAGTTGTAGGTGGACACAATATCTTTATTTCATTTTTGTGTGGTTCTGAGGTTTGAACCCACATGTGCTAGGCGAGCACTCTACCACTGAGCCACAACCCCAGCCCCTTTCCCAACATTTTTTTAAAGTTGTTTTCCCTCTTTCCAACTAATTTATTGCTGAACCTTTGTAGACTTCAGATCTTATCACTTTACTTAAGACAGGAGAGAAATAACATTAGTGTTATGGTTTGCATCATAAATGTTCCTCAAAAGCCACATGCTGATGTCTTTATTGCCAGCTTATGGTGTTATTAGAAGATAGTGAAAATTTCAGGAAGTAGGGGGCTTCTATAGTTTGGACCTGGAATATAAACTGAAGGCTCATATGTTGAAAGCTTGATTCCCAATGCAGCAGCGTTCAGAGGTGTTGCTTGGGAGAAGTGATTGGAACAAGAGGGCTCTGACCTCAACAGTGGGTGAATCCACTGATAGAATCAAAATTGAATGAACTATTGAAAGGCTATGGAAACTATAGAAGGTGAAGCCTAGTTGGAAGAAATCATTCATTGGCTCTTCATTCTCTACGACTTTGAAACCTTTGCTTCAAAACTCTCTGCTATTGTGCTCACCACCCAAAACTTTTATATGATGATCATAACTCAGTTATAATCAAGTCTGCACTTTAAAACAACTTGCCTTAAAATAAACTCCAACATATCAAAAATATCCCAACTTTGCCTTCACGTTCCAATATGCTGCTAAAATAAACTGGCTCTCTAAGGGGTGGGGTTGGGGACCCATGATTTGTACAACTGGATGATGTCTGTGATATAAATAGTCCTACCATGCCTATCTTCAATCTATGTGACATGGCTGATCATGAAAGAGGGAAGATATGCTCAAAATTAACCTTTGTAGGCTAATAGGAGCTGACCTAGCATACCCTTGCGACCATGTCTATTGAGGGAGCTGTCTTCCATGCTATATCAAATTTGTCTAGCAGTGGATTGTTGGGTGACATTTAGAAAGAGCCAGAATCCAACAACTTTGGGGATTTACAAACATCTACTCAAGAATTTTTCTTGACCATGATCCAAAACAAAACCTCAACTTAGAAACTATGAGCATCTCTAGCCTCTCAAGCCTCCTGGGGGCAAAGGGAGCAGTTAGTCTGACTGTGATGATGAGTTAAGTCTTGTGTTGAGCTTGAACTCCAATTTCTTTTAATGGAAGTTTATTATGTTTTATATTTTTTCGAATTTTTTGATTATCTGATTAGATTTGAAAAATATTTTATTCTTGGAGGAAATCAGTTTCCTAACTAACAACACTATTTAGCTCTGCCTCTTCATTTTTTGTTGTATCTTTATAAAATGGAAGTTCACAGGAGAGTGACAGGTTGATAGGTGTAAGTGACAAGTTGATAAGATAAATCCATTTCTCAAACTAACACAGAGGACTGAGAAGTTCAAAAGTCTCTAGTAAACTTCAAAAATTATTTGGTAAATTTTGCTTTCATTTAGCAAAATGCTTAGAGTTCTTCTCTTTTTTGTTTTGTCTCTTTTATCTACCCATACCTTATTGTCTATGGAAAACTGCAGAGTAGTCAAGTTTGTAGCTGTAAATGCCTTACCATTAAGCTGTGGGGAACTGAGGCAAGAGGTAACAAGCAGTACTTTCAATTGACCATTCCTAGTTCTGCAGTATTGGCCTCGGTCTAAACCCCAGACCACTTCCCTTCTGATATATACTTTTGTTTCTTACATACATTTATACCATAACCCAAATTCTTATACCTTCTATCTTTAAAAATGGCATAATTTCACTAAAGAAAATTTAAAATTGTAATAGCTATTTTTAAATAAATTTTGACAAGAATAAAAAATGTTCATTTGAGAGGAGCCTAAGAACAGAAAGGGATAAAATTCCAGACATCCAACAGTCTGCACATTTAAATTTGTTTGAAGAAGTATCCAAAGGTATTCAGATTCTAGAACTATTCTCCTAACAGAGTTCTTGGTTAATGTAAAAAAAAGAAAAAAGAAAAAAAAAGTGAGAACTTAAACTCCCTTTTATATTCCTTCAAATCTCAACACAAATCTAATGGTCTTTATCCTGCAATTTCTCTTCAACTCTGTTTCTCCATCTTCTTCTGACTTATTCCTACTACCTCTTGGCTGAACAGAAGTCTCTCAAGAGCAATAACCTTATAAAGTAAAGCCCCTCATTGTTGATTGTAAGACATAGTCTTATTTTGAGCTAAAATTATTAACATTTTTCCAAAACCTACCTGCCATAAAATTTTCAAAGGAATAGGGGATAGTTTTAGGCACATGATAATCCAGGCTTTTGTGTTAGCTTCACATTACTACAATGATATATGTTAAGATAGAATACTTATAAAGGAAAGGAGGTTTGTTTAGCTCTAAGTCTGGAAGGTTCAAAGTCCAAAAGCAGGCAAGCCCCATTTGGCCTTTAGTGAGGACCTAACAGCAGATGGCATCACATCATGGCAGAAGTGTATAGGAAAACAAATATCACATCTCAAACAGAAAACCAGACAGAGTAAGAGGAAAAAGGATTTCTCCTTTTATAATCTCTTACTCTTCAGAACTACCAATGGGTTACAAGAGATGTAGCTTAATCCTTTTGGAAAGCATGCTCCCAGCGATCTAAGACCCTCTCATTAGTCCCTGCCTCTTGAAAGTGTTGTCACTTCCCAATACTGCTACTCTGGAGACCAAGCTTTTAACACATGGGCTTTTGGAAAACATTGAAACCACATCCAAACCATAGTGGCTCCCAAACCTCCATCTATTAATCCATATGTTCAGGTGCAAAATAATTGCATGGAAACACAGAATTCAAAGATTCAAATTTTATAAGAAAACAGAGGGATTTAGAAACTGTAGATATTGGACATCTTTTGGAAGCTATCTCTAAAATAATTCCTGTAAACAGAGTAGATTCTGATTCAGTTCTGTAAGCAAAGAAAGTATTGATCCATTAGTGAAATCAGGTACAGGCTAATCTTTTGACAACATTCACAAGTAAATCTCAATGCAGATGAAGGCCCAGCTTTCTACTCACTTTTAGTGAATGATTTTAAGCTAGAGGTAGAAGGGTTATCTCTCTCTCTCTCTCTCTCACACACACACACACACACACACACACACGAAATTAGAATGAGCATCCATTATAACCCTGTTGAATATTTGAAAGAGCCTTAGCACAAAAACATAAGAAGACTTAGAATGAATTCTCTGAATTACACATAAAACAATTAGACATTCCCCATCATTGAACACAAAGGGAGAGGCACTTTAGAAAGATATTTCTAGATATTATAAATATTTGTGGAAAATACTTAAAACTGAAGGCTGTGAAAATCAAAATGCTGTGAAGAGAAATCAAATGTTCAGTTTCTCATTTTGCCCTTAAATTCACCAGGAGGAATTTCTCACAAAGTTAAAAGACAACCTTTTGATTGATATGGGCACTACTTTATTAGCCTAAAAGTCTACTATTCTTATTCAACATCTCCCTAGAGTAAACAAACTATGCAAGGGCAGTGTCTCTAAATCTGCAGACATTCTGCATGTCTTGTCCCAGAACAGAGGTACATATGCGTAGAGACTCCCTCTTCATAATAAAGTCACAGATACCTTGGACATTGACTTAAATTTTCTTGTACATTAATGTCTAGATGAAGCTTAAGTTGATGACCCAAAGAGGTGCCAGAATTTTTGTGAGTAAAATTTTGAGGATGTTGACTGAGTTGACAAATTATTGGGGCTGACCCTATCCACAGATTCTGACTGATCTCTTTATACCTCTACCTAAATTTATATGATAAATATAAATTCATTCAGGGCCCTAGACAGCCATACATAGAATATTCATTCCCTGCTTCCTTGTAGTGGCAAACTCAAATTCTGTTTTATCTCTGTGCTTCCTGAGGCTATAAATTTTACAATACATTTTACAATGTGTACTTTGTTTTCTTTTTAGACCAAAATAACCAATATACAACTGCCTTCTAGAAATATCAACACTATACCTGTGGCCCTTATGTCTTAGCAGTTTACTGAGGCACCCTCATACTTAAAAAAATGTTTTTTTCTGGTACTCAGAATTGAATCCAGGGATGCTTTACTGATCCATACCTTAGTCCTTTCCACTTGTTTTATTTTGAGACAGAATCTTGCGAAGTTGCTTAGGGCCTCACTACATTGCTTGGAACTTGCAATTCTCCTGTCTCAGCTTCCTGAGCTGCTGGGATTACAGGTGTGGGTCACCACACTTTTTATACATCCCCAGTCAGGATCTGAATAATCTGAAATTTCCCTGTAATTCTATTATCATACTGATAAAAATTTGAGGTAGAACATTTATTTCAGAAGATATGATTCAGACTCTGAAGTTTCTTTCTTTCTTTCTTTCTTTTTTTTTTTTTTTTTTTTTGTTGGTACCATGGATTGAACTCAAGGGAACTAGACCACTGAGCCACATCCCCAGCCCTATTTTGTATTTTATTTAGAGACAGGTCTCACTGAGTTGCTTTGTGCCTTGATTTGATCCTTCTGTCTCAGAGGATTACAGGATTACAGGATGCACCACCACCACACCTGACCTAAATTTGAAATTTCTAATAGTTCAAAATACTCTTTTGTTATTGGTCTATCAACAGATATATTTCTATAGTACACAGGCAATGAGTGACATTAAAATATAATAAATTTGCTATTATATTTTATAAAAATATTTGATGTTGTAAATACCTACATTGATATTTAGTAGTTTTCAGAACTTTTATCAGTTATATGAGTTTCCAACAAAATATAACCAACTCTAAATTATGGGTCACTGCATAACATATGAAATTGAATTGTTGCATGCTTATAATATTATCACTAAAAAAGTCTACCTTACAAATATAATTATACATGAAAGTTCAAAGCAGATTTATACATATAAGTTTGTTGTGTTTTAACCCCAAGCTAATTAGTCCATATATGAATTTTGTTTACAGAAGGAAAGATCTATTGTTAATGCAAAATTTCAAAAATAATTTGGATAACCATATTAAGGTGAAACAGTCTCACCAGAAAACTCATTAATATTTACTGAAGATTTTTCTGATCTGGATGAATCTCTACAAATAGATTAATGAAAGCACTACTTCAAGGAATCACACCACTTGTTTTCACAATAGGCCAAACAAATCTGTTATTTTATGATTCCTTATATGAAAAATGTAAAATAATTTATCATGGTTGTCTTAGCAAAATATACTGAGCAAAGTAACATTTCAAAATGATAGCAATAGATGCTGGGGTTGTGGCTCAGTGGTAGCGCGCTTGCCTAGCCCATGCAAGGCCCTGGGTTCAATCCTCCACTCCACATAAATAAATAAGAAATGAAAGCATACAGAGCACTAGTCTGCACTATAGGTGTCACAGGAAAGCAAACAGCTGAAACTCCAAATCTCCATTTTTGTGTTCCAATGAAATAAAATTTAAAGTCAGACACAAAAAGCCATGCAAGGGAACTTTATTATAAGTGAAAGTGAGGTGAAAGTAAAGTAAAATCAAAGTAAGGCTTAAGCAGAAAGCCTGAGAGACAGACAGAGATAGAGAGAGAGAGAGAGAGAGAGAGAGAGAGAGAGAGAACGAGCATATGCATGTGTTGTCTCTGAACAGAGACCAACAAAGGAGACTGTCTCCAAATTTATTACTGTTTGATGTTTACCAGGAGAACTGGGAACACTTGTGTACTCTTTGACAATCAAGGGTTCAACTCCTCCTTCTCGCTGGATGATGGAGTTTTTCACTTTAGTTGGTCCTCTCTGGAACTGTGTGGCCATCCTATTTAGGCAGGCTTCATCTACAAGTCAATCCCATGTTATGTGGGTAGTGGGGTAAATAGCTGGTCAGAAATTTCCTTACTGCACTTGCACCACTGAAGCAATCTTCCTTCCCAGACAAATGAAGACACCAATAGTCATAAATCCTAGCTTCACCTCAACATAAATGGATCCTGTCAAGAGTTAGTCCCATTACTCCTTTTCTTTTGACACATTTTCCCATGGTTCCTTTGCTTCTGTTTATTTTCCATAAATTAATTAACTACCACCATTTGATTTCTTGTCCACTCTGAGGATAGTTTAAACAAGACCCTAAAGTAATTTAAAGAATACTTGTGACCTTTCCATGCATTTCACTGCTCATTGCTAGCTACTACCTAATATAGGAATTAAATTTCCTTTATATTAAAAGGTGTAACAATTACCTCTTGAGTAAGTGTGAGGCTCTATTCTTGTTCTCACCAAGTAGAGCCCCAAATGGATATTTTTATATGTCAATTTGACAATTTCAGAATTCAGTTCACATGAATAAAAAAAAAATTAAGTCCCTTCTCTATAGATCCTCCTATCATAGTCATCTTTAAGTCTTTATGAAATAGCTCAGTGAAGGCATCCTGATAAAAGGATATTTACATTTACCACCATATTTACACATCACTTTAATTAGTAGAGTTCAAAGGCCTGTGCAAACATTACCTAATTAAACTTCACAACAATTCAGTGAAGCAAGAGAAGGTTTACCCATTATCCTCATTCACAGAAGAGATCTTGAGGTGCGGAGCGCTAAATGATTTCTTAGTTTCACAATGATGAGTCAGAGGTGAGGCTGGGAACAAGACCAGAGCTCTAGCTCAAATATAAATGCAACACCGTGGAAGTGCTTATTCAGGAGGATCACTCCTTCAGCTGGAAGTTATCCTACTACTTAAATAATAAGAGTAATTGCAATGGAATTTATATGAATGTGTAAGTTTCTTCCTAGATTAGAAAAAACTTTATTCAGCATTATGTGCTTTGGAGACAATCATTTATGTTTAAATGCATCCTAGCTAAATAGAGCCCACACCAATAGGGCAAGCATCTTCTCCCAGGAGTCTTCCTATTATCTCTAGGAATTCTCAAGAAGTGTTTACAAACCAAAGTCAGTGGTAGTGTCCACACTGCATACACTGTCATTTAAAAAAAAAATTTTTACTTGGCTTTTTCGCTTCCTATCTGATACCTGTATGGTTGTCATACCTGTTAAGAGATTAATCTGCATGCTAAGGACAGCATGTGGATGCTCCCAAAGATTCTACCTCTTGAGATATCAGAACAGTACTGTTTCTTACAGAGGAGAGGACCAGCAGGGTCCTGATCTATGATATATTAGATCAGTTGGGAATATAGAATCTCTTCATACTTAGAAATTCATAGGATTATTCTTGAATAGTTTCATCAGCTTCTTTCTTGGAACTGTTTTGTTTTTTTCTGTAAAGTCAATGGACCTGAGGTGTCAAATACATCCCTTTTCTCCTTTCACTCCCTACAAAGACACACTGGTGCATTTGGGTTATGGGAATAGCTCGGAGGTCAGTGGGGTAGATAGATCAATGTCTATATTATCAACTGCCATCTTAATCACAGAATACCAAAGTAGAGTGGGATGGGTCTTAAACATTTTTTAACTGTTTCATTAAAATAAATTTTGCCAAGCTTAGAATATAAAATTACAAAAATAAGGAGAAATGCACTAGTTGAACAGAGAAGGTGATTTTAGGGGAGCCCTGCAACCAGACAAAATCCCTTAGGCTTCTCGGAGCCCAATTTGATCTATGAGTTCAATCTTTCTATCTTAAAGTTATAACTCTTAGGGCTGGGGATATATATGGCTCAGTTGATAAGGTGCTTGCTTTTCATGCACAAGGTTCTAGGTTCAAACCCCAGCAAACAAACAAACAAACAAACAAACAAAAAAAAACCATGTAGCTCCTACACATCTAGGTAATACATACAAATAGGGCCTGATATTATATACAAGTAATTTAGATAGTCTAGATAATACATACAATTTTTACAATTAAAAAGTCTAATATATAAGAAACATACTATCTTTATATTTATTCTAATTATACATGATAGAAGAATGCATTTTGATTCATTGTACACAAATGGAACACAACTTTTTGTTTCTCTCATTGTACATGATGTAGAGTAGCACCATATGAGCAGTCATACATGTACCTAGAGTAATAATGTCCATTATCATTCCTGCCCCCATGCCCCTCCCCTCCCCTTCCTCCACTTTGCCCAATCAAGTTCCTCCATTCTTCCCATGCCACTCCCCCAATAAGGATTAGCATTGACTTATCAGAGAGAACATTTGGCTTTTGGTTTTTGGGGATTGGCTTCCTTCACTTATTATGATATTCTCCAACTCCATCCATTTATCTGCAAATTCAATAATTTTGTTCTCTTTTAATGCTGAGTAATATTCCATGTGCATATGCACTACAGTTTCTTTACCCATTCATCCATTGAAGGACATCTAGGTTGGTTCCACAGTTTAGCTATTGTAATTGAGGTGCTATGAACATTGGTGTGGCTTCATCACTATAGTATGCTGACTTTAAGTCCTTTGGATATAGACTGAGGAGTAGGATATCTGGGTCAAATGGTGGTTCTATTCCAAGTTTCCTAAGGAATCTGCATACTGCTTTCCAGAGAGGTTGCACCAATTTGTGGTCCCACCAGCAATATATGAATGTACCTTTTTCCCACATCCTCACTAACATTTATTATTGATCATATTCTCGATAATCAACTTTCTGACAGGATTGAGATGAAATCTTAGAGTGGTTTTGATTTGCATTTCTCTAATTACTAGAGAAGTTGAATATTTTTTCATATATTTGTTGATCTATTGTATATCTTCTGCTGAGAAGTGTCTGTTCATTTCTTTAGCCCATTTACTGATTGGGTTATTTATTTATATATTTTGGTGTTAAGTTTTTTGAGTTCTCTATCTATATCCTGGAGATTAGTGCTCTATCTGATGTGCACGTAGTAAAGATGTTCTCTCACTCTGTGGGCTCCCTCTTCACATTATTGATTGTTTCCTTTGCTGAGAAGATTTTTAGTTTGAATCAAGAAACATACTATTTTTATTATCCTAGTTAGTCCCTTCATATTTAGTCTTAAACCTTCCTTCCACCTCCTTGAAGTTTTTCAGCTGCAGCTACAGCATTATGTGCTCACTGACACATATAAGTGATAAAGACAAGAAAGAGAAGTGGGAAGAGCAGATGAGCCCCAGTCACTGGCTGATCCTTCAGCATCAGCATCGGCAAAAGCCAATCCTGGGAAATATTTCTTGCCAAAGGGGAGGCTATTATCAGCCTTGACTCTCAGCTCTGATACTAACAGTTATCAGATGCCCCAGGACAATGGGTTTCCTGGGTGCAGCAGAATATTCTGAGCACTGTAACAGTAGGATAGCTACAAAAAAAAAAAAAATGTTTCTAGTTCTGTAACTTTTTAGTGCACAAAGAAGCCTCTGGCAACTCACAAACCTTAAACAATTTACAATGCCCCTATAGTTTAACATCCTGATTGTTGGACCCTATATAATAAAATTGTGGAGCTAGTTCTGGGTCACTTTTCCTTCATCAGAATGCAGTGTCCCAACTGGCCCCAGCTTTACTTGATAATGTCTGTGTATTTTCGTTGTCTCTGTGTTTTTCTCCATCTCCAGTTGCCCTACCTGAGAATCCTTTGTTGATGCTGCATGGGTTATGGCAGCTGGCACCCAGTGAGGAGCTCAAGTACAGGGGAAGTTGAATGGAATCAGATGAGTGGATGGTCCTGGGACATGCTTGTATTTTTGAGACCCCAACATTAGAAGTAGTAGTTACTATCAAAACTTTGAGGTAATATATTTGTAGTGAAGCATATATTTGTAGTGGGAGCATATATTTGTAGTGGGATCAGTTGTTGAGTGTAAAATGTGGGAAATTCTGGTTCTCATAAAAAAACCCTCTATGTGTTAATGCTTAGAGTAATGCTTAAAGCTTGAAGTTATCCCATTGAAAGCCATCAGCTTGCTAAATTTTTAAATTGTGTCAATGAGTCTTGCCCAGGGTCTCCAAAGGAAATATACCTTAATAAACTGAATCTCCAAAGGAAACACACCTTAGGAGACTGGTAAGGTTTTGCCTCTCAAGCTCAGAACAGCAGCTTTCCTTACTTCTGCCAGTTCTCTATCTCTATCTCTCCTAGGCTTGCATTTAAAATGTATATTGAGGATGCTTACAGAGCTTGCAAGAGATCCAAAACCAGTTTAAGACCAAAGAGAAAGAAGAAGAAAAGTAAAACAGAATAAAGTGTCACTTTTAAATTCAGGCCTCTGTGGACCTAAATGGCTGACTATCTTTCTTATCTTCTCTGGCACTCTGCACCCTTGCTTCCTTCTTTCTTTTTTGGTAACATGGATTGAACTCAGGGGCACTCAAACACTGAGCCACATCTCCAGTCCTATTTTGTGTTTTACTTAGAGAAAGGGTCTCACTAAGATGCTTAGGGTCTTACAAAATTGCAGAGGTTGGCTTTGAACTCTTGATCCTCCTGCCTCAGCCTCCCGAGCAACTGGGATTACAGGCATGTGCCATTGTACCCACTCTGCTTTCTTAACAACTTCCTCCCTAAGCACTATAGCATAGGGAGAAAAAATAAAATGATCTCATATATAGAAGTCTTCTTCACCTTGAAAACCTTTACTTGAGGATTTCAGGCTTTCACATTCTTTAAATTCTAGACTGGTTCAATCTGACTTTCATAATTATTCCCTCTCATTACTTTAATTACACTTATTCTGAATATAGGGATGATATTCCTAATTGTTTGCCTATTCATCAAAAAACTGGGTGCTTAGAAGCGTCCGAGAAATATGATATCTTATGGTGGTATGTGTGTTGCTATAGTTTCCAGTCCTTGGGATTTGATAATATATATACAAACTATTATTAAAATAAGGTTTCCTAACTCCACATATAAGGACTCTATCAAACACTCTCCATCTCCTTATTGTCCAAATTCCACCACTTCAGAACTAGGTATTTTCCCTCAATGACTAAATTGTGCTAATTGAGTTCCTGTAAGACATATAATATTTTCCAGTCTGAGTCGTTTGTCCTAGACTATCATTTGTCATAAGTTTGATTTAGCACATCCTTATAATAAATTCGTGACTCCTGGAGGGTTTGTTAGTAATATTTTGACCACAAAATCAAGAGTCATTTAGAAGGATTTATGGCGTCTAACTACTGCTTTGGATCTTGTTAACTTTACTAGTCAATCGCTTATAGATCCAACCAGTGATTGTACTGCTAACTCATGTTGCAGTATGTTTTGCAGGCATGTGTCCAGTCTCCTTATGTGTTACTAACAGGATATACTAATATCACAAAAATGGACAGTAATTGATATTTTGTGCAGTGATCTAATTGTAATCTCACAAATTGTGTGAGTAGATTATAACAAAGATCAAGATATTTTGGTTTTAGACCAGCCTTCCTTTCTTATGCTCCCAACTAACACTGGATTAGACAAAAGAGGAACAAAAGAAAGAGGAGGGGAATGAAAATTAAAACGACAGGTAAATAAAGCAGACATAACTTTCCTATGTTCATATAAAAAAACACGGCCAGTGTAACTCCACATCATGTACGACCAAAGGAATGGAAAGTAGAAAGTTATATTCCATGTATGTATACTATGTCAAAATACATTCTACTGTCAAATATAACTAAAAAGAACAAAAAATAGAGAAAAAGAAAGTACGTATGCTATGATCTGATAAAAAAAAAGTTCTAAATGCTCCTTTACTAGAGTTATGTTAAATCTAATTGGCTGTATTAGTTTTAGAACTCCTGTGTTTTTTAATTCTATATTTTTTAGCTCATGATTTCATGGTGAATTCACATTTGATCCTGTGCACCTAAATTAATGTATTTTTTGATCAGTCTTAATTTATCTATTATAGAGGTTTTTGTATTCTGCTTTTATTCAGAGGCCAATTTTTTTCAAGGGTTGATTCTCAAATATATTAAAATATCTCCTTTTACAAAATTCTACAAAGGACATAGATATGGTGGTGTTGGGTATAAATCTGATAGCCATCAAGGACAAGTGGCCACCTGAACTTTTGATTTCAGTGTCCACTATGACTGTTAGACTTGACATCTAGCATTTCCAACTGTGCAGGACTGCCCTACATCTAAGTCATAAGGTAAAAGTCTGATAGACTCTATCTTGTTTTCTAATAGTTCAATCTAATAGAGGCTTTAATAAACATTTTGTACAGTGATCTAATAAACATCTGTGATGTTGTCTCCTACCTGTGGAGATATACCTATATAAAGCTACAAGATCTTTGTTTCCTACCTGTGTGCACACCTGTGTATTGTATTGTTGTGTTTACATACGTATTTGTGTCCATATATCATGTACATGGTATCAAAACTGACATATAGATAAATGATCACTCATTAATCATAATTTAAATAAAAATGGATCATGTGACATAAAAAAGTTTCAATTTAAATTAAGTAAACAAATGAGAGTAAAGGTGTCTTTAAAGTTACTAACTCGTGAGTTTTTCAAGGTGGTAAGACAATAAAGTGTTGGTTTCTATAAAATGTCTAAAATATAATATCCACTGCTTCTAGGATTTTTCTTCAATAGGGAAGGGATGGCTAATACTGCTAACTACACTTGTCTGATTCCTGGTTTTTACAATTAAAAATGAGTAAATTAGATTTAACATAAATGGGATCAATCTTCATAAATGTATTTGTTAAAAACATAAAAATGACTCATTAATTTACAAACTTAAAGTACTAAAATATCAACTACTAATATGAAATCAAGTACTTTTGACTTCTTAAATCCCATAAGGTAATATATTTAAACAATAAATGTGTTTTCATATATTAATAAATAGAAAGTTTGAGATTGCTTTGTTTCTGTGTCTTCACTAAAAACAAGATTACTAAGAGTTAAAATTCTATCAGATATAATTTTATATACAAAAAGTACAAAAGTTTTAATTAAAGTACCATTAAAAAGCAAAATATTTCATGTTATTAAAGTGGAGGAATTTGTCTAGATTCAAAATTTCATAAGGATTGTTTCAAAGTATAAATTTTAAAAGGAGTCAACAGCAAAAAAGAGACATAAAAGAGTTTTAGGTATGAAACTATATTCTTTTATTGTTTAATTTTTATTGTAATTTGTTATATATGACAGCAGAATGCATTTGAAAATATATTTTAATATGGAAAGAAAAGCAAAAAAGAAATAATAAAAGTCTTTTGTGTGATAAAAAGTTACAAAATGTCTAAGTAAGTTACAGAAAGCTTGTGGAAGGTAAATCTCAAAAAGTTTTTGTATGCAATTAAATTGGTTATATGCAATTAACACAATCAGTTAAAGTTACTTCACAATTTTTTCTAAGGTCAAATCTTAATGTACTGCTATAAACCAAAGTTTAATCCTTGATGTGTTAAAGTAACAACAGGATTTCTTAAAACATTAATTTACTCCTACCTATCAAGATAATTTCTTATCTGCATTAAGTTTTATTATTTAGAGAAACTGGTCTTAAAAGAATTAGGGTTTGTAAAACTCTGGTTAAATAATAATTATTGTTTTAGAATATCACACTATACTACACTACAAATTCTAAATTTTTCTTTAAAAGCTAAATTTGGTTAATATAAAAACCTCAGTGTAATTGTGGTGCTTTTATTGGCTTAATTATATACAAGATGTATTCATATCTTCCAAATAGACAAGTCTTTAAAATATAGATTTAAAAGAACATTTTACCAAGGTGATGTTCTTCAAACTAAAGTTTAAAGTAAAGGTTTAGGATTATAAAAATTATGTTTCTCAGTTCATAACTATTATATGGATCAAATATGTTTTTATTTTTGTTAATTTTTAAAATATTTTTATAAAATATTTTTATAAAAATATAGTTTTATAACTACCGTTGTTATTGCCTTTCATAATTACAACTTCTAATGTAACTACCTAAGTTAAATTAAGATAATAGGCCATCACTAATAGAACAAACAGGGTATAGGGCTAACTTCCAGTACTAATACTGACCCCAGTGAAATGGAAGAGGTAAATAACTGTAAAGTCATAGAAATTAAATTTAAAACCCCAGGACTCCTACTTTATGGCTGATGAAACTGGTTTGCTGGATGTTTAAAACCCAAACTTAAAGACCAAAGATGAAAGTGTCAAGAAAAAAAAAATAACCAATATTTTAGCCAGGTGTGCTGGTGCATATCTGTAATCCTAGCGGCTCTGGAGGCTGAGGCAGGAGGATTGTGAGTTCAAAGCCAGTCTCAGCAACTTAGTGACGCCCTAAGCAATTCAGTGAGACCTCGTCTCTAAATAAAATACAAAATCGGGCTGAGGATGTGGTTCAGTGGGTTGTGTGCCCCTGAGTTCAATCCCCAATACCAAAAAACAAAACAAAACAAAAATAGCCAATAGTGGCTCTTGCCCTCTGAGTCAGCTTGAAGTCAGAAAACAAGGGGACTTCTGTGAGGATTTTGCAACTCTGGACCACTACATCTAAGTCATACAAAAAAGGAAGATTCCTATGTTATCTCCTACCAATTTTGCGATTTTGCTAGAATGATTATCTAGCCCTAAGTGACAGAAATAAAGGGATCTCTACTAAACACGGAGGTTAAAATAACAAAAAGGTATTTTATAAAAATCAGATGACATTTGATATCTTAACTACATCTCATGGGACATTTATGACATTCAAAACTAAGTGTTGTGTTGACATTTCTGATAACTCTGGCAATCACTCAAGAGCCCTCTGAGATCAGGAGGCTATTGACAATATTCTTAAGGGTGTATATTCCCAAATAGAGTCCATGTCATCACCAGCCTTGTCATGGGAACAACTTCTTAGCTCTTGCACTTCTGGTAAAAAATTATTGCTTTCTCTCATCATGATATTCATTGACATGTTTCAGATGCTGCAACATTTAATTTTTATTAATCTCATTCCAGTACTCATGTCTTCTTATTTCTCTCATAGAAGCACCAACCTCTCAGATGACTTTACAACCTCTTTCCTCTAAACGAGAATTTTGCCACAGAGCCCTCAACTGACCCAAAACATTCCTAAAAGAGAAACCCAAACTGCTTGCTCTATATCACCCCCTCTTAACCTCAAGCAGCCAGAGTAGTTATCATCTATTTCCCTTTACAGCAGTAAGGGTTCCCTTACTCAGAGGTAAAAATGAGACCAGGACAAAGAACAGGTAGCTGATTTTTTTTTTAAAGGAAGAAAGAAAAAAATTTAAAGATTTTACAAAGGAAATGAGTATATAATATTCTCCATGATCAATGATTTGGCATAAAATACTTCAAGATCCCTCTGAGATCAGGAGACTATTGACAATAAACTTGAAGGTAAGTTAAATGCTTTAGGAGCTACCATAATGAGTTTTAGGTGATCAGATACAGAGTCTTAAAATCAGATAACAATTACAATGCCATGTTGCTTATCAATTAATTTGTGTAACACCTATCCAAACAAGCTCCCAATGGGATTGAAAAAGTAAAGGTGCATCTATTAATAAGTTGGAATTCTAACAATGTTAGTTTACATCATTTACAACTGTACCACTACATCTAAATCATATTAAAAAGTAAGATTCCTATGTTATTTCCTACCAATTTTGAAAAAAAAAAGTTGTCAAATGATCTAAATGGTTTCAATCCTTGGAATATGTTAAAACATATTGCATGTTGTCTCCATAGAGAATTTCCTTTGTTTTAATTCTGTATTCTTTTCTCACCGTTAGCTGCAAGTTCATCCAATCCCAGTTCCAACACCTCCAAGTAGACTAGCATGGATTTTAGTTAAAAAAAAAATTTTAAAAAGGGGGAGATGTAGAGAATGGATGAGTCCCCAGTCATCATCAAAAGGCAATCCTGGGAAATATTTCTTGCCAAAGGAAAGGATGATATCAGTTGACTCTTGGCTCTGATACTAACAGCTATCAGGTGCCCCAGGACAATGGGTTTCCTGGGTGCAGTAGAATGTTCCTAACACTGTAATAGTAGGATAGCTACAAAAAAAAATGTTTCTAGCTCTGTAAATTTTTAGTGCACAAAGAAGCCTCTGGCAACTCAAAAGCCTTAAACAATTTACAATGCCCCTATGCCCCTATAGTTTAACTTCACAATTATGAGACCCTATATAATAAACTTGTGGAGCTAGTTCTGGATCACTGTTCCTCCATCAGAGTGCAGAGTCCCACCTGGCCCCAGCTTTACTTGATAACATCTTGTGTTTTTCTCCATCTCCAGTTGCCCCTACTTGAATATCCTTTGTTGATGCTGAATGGATCATGGCAAAGAAGAAAAAACTTTCTAGCTTCAGAATTTCAAAATTATAGTGCATTATAAGGACAAAAGAACTCAAACTAGAAAGTGAAAGGTTCAGTAAGAAAGGTCAGGAGATTTGGAGAAGAAAAGGTGAAAGTTTCAACTTCAGAGGTTCCTAGGGTAAGAGATTACCTTGTCAATGTGCCTTAGGCTGTGTCTTGGAGAGTTAACCAAATCTCAATATTGACTTGGGATATCCAAACACAAAGAGGTATTTTCCCTATAACTTATGCAGGAAAACTGAGTGATCTCAAATAATTAAATGTATGGGAACACAGCTTAGGCAGATGACTTCAATGCTTTCATAGGGTCTGTATATACAAGGGTGCCATGGAAGGAGCAGAGAGCTTAAAGAAATTGGATACAAAAGTGCCATACAGATACAAATAAGGAGCACTTTTGTGGATGAGTGCATAGCCAATTGGCCAAAGACCAGATGAGATGATGGCCATCTCAGTGGAGGTAAGTTAAGAAACACATCAGTGGAAACTAAATATCTTCACTATGTCTTGATATTAAATAAAATATCAGGGGATACAAAAGAAGAGTTCAAGTAGACTAAGCTTGAGTTTGTAACGCTTCCAACAAAATGTTCAGATTATTAATGAAAAAGTCAATAAAGTTTGGGGGAGAGGGGTGTCCTATGGTTTGAATGTGTCCTTCAAAGGTCCATGAGCTGAAAGTTTGTCCCCAGTGTGGTAACATATAAGAGATGAGGCTAATGGAAGGTGGTTAGGTCACTGTTGGCACCACTTTTGGAAGAGATTAATATGGTTAATATAAGATCCCAGCTAGTTCCTGAAAGAAAGTTGTTAGAAAAAGAGAAAGCCTGGCCTCTGAACCGCTCTTACTTCCTAACTTGTCATGTGATTTCTTCAGCACAAAATTCCACCATTTTTATCACCTCTGCCATGAGCCTTTCATCAGAGGCCAAAGGGATAAGGCCACCAGAACAGGAGCTTTTCAGTCTTCCAAATACAATATGTGAGCTAATTAAGCTTCTTTTGTAGCCTCAGGCATTTTGTTATAGCAACAGAAAATGAACTGTGAAACAATCCATTGGCAACTAGCATTTTTAAAAAAATACACAGCATAGTATAATATAGCATGGCATATACCAAAGGGCAAGACATGTGATAAGGTTAAGTATTTTTGATAAAACTTTTCTCTTATGTATGCATATATACCTATATATTAAGTCATTAAATATGTAATATATTGCATTAAAGTCCCAATTACCCCATACACACTATCAAACTTCTTGCCACGTGACTTTGCAGTTTCTTTTATTAAAGAGTTAGAATTTCCACACTTTGAATCTAAGCCTGGCTATAGAAGTCAATTTGTTATATAGCATAACAACAGAATAACAGAGGAATGACAATGAACCAGTTCTAAGCCTACCCTCAAGATGTCCTGCATATTTCTACTTGCCCTCTGGCACTTCTGCCATTGCCATTAGAAAGACACATTTGGATTTATATGCTGATCACAAGATGAAGAGTAGATACACATAGAATAGCTACAGTGCTTCAAACAAGCCTATATAGGAGCAGAGCCCCCATAAGACTCACAGACACACAAGTTGTTCAATTTATAACAATAAATCAATAATGGACAAAGGGGGACCAGCCTAGTATGTCAATACCCCACCAAGGCACAGACTTATAAGTTATATTAACAATGAGTGTTAATTTTAGCCAGTAAGTTTTGACATGATTGGTTCCACAGTGACAGCACAAAGTAAAAATTAAATAGTATAGAAAATAGTGTATAATGTATACAAAGAAATAACATAGAAAGTAGAAAAAACAGTAAAAGGAGAGGGAACTCCACCCCCATTGCCACTACTTAAGTATAACCAATGTAAACACTTGGCATATTTGCTTTAAGTGTTTTTTTTAAGTTTGTACTTCAAAAATGTTAAACAATTTAGCTATGAATCTATTTCCCTTTAATATATTAGAATTACAGAAACAGATAAAGTATCTCTCAAACTTAATCCAAATTCTTATCTTTTTTACTAGATGAATGTGTGTTTTTTTATCTTCTAATTTTTCCTCATCCCTTCATCTAGATTATATACTTATGAAATATAAAATATATAAAAAAACATTGAGATGTTTTTAAAACATGGAGATGAAATAAGAGAGAAGCCCATACATACCAGATGTAAGTTACTTGGAATATTCTAGTCCTTGGGTTGGAGAGTTGAGTACCTAGTTATTCATGATTACATTTTTTTTTGTTTGTTTGTTTGTACTGAGATTGTACCCAGGGTACTTTATCACTGAACTACACCCCGGCTTGTTTTGTTTTTAATTTTGAAACAGGGTCTCTCTCAGTAAATTGCTGAGTCTGGCCCTAAACTTGCTGTAGCCTCTCAAGTTGCAAAGATTATAGGAATATGCTGCCATGTCCAACTTCATGATTACATTATTTTATTGACCATATATTCTTTAAACTTGCTAGATTAATTAAATTCTATTAGATATTTTTGTAGATTCCATTAGATTTTCCACAATCAGGTTGCTTGAAAATGAAGATAAATTTTAAAGTTCTTTTCCAATCTAGATGCATTAGATTACTTTTCTTCACCTGTTTGCACCAGATAGAATCACCAATAGCAATGTTTGAAGGGAACATCTTTGTCTTGTTGCTGATTTTAGGAGAAAGCATTCTTTCTTTGCCATTAATCTGATGCCAGGTATAAGGTTTTCACAGATGCTCTTCATCAGGTAGAGAAGTTCCCTTCAATTCCCAGGTTGCTGAGTTGTTATTATTTTAATTTTTAAATCAGAATGGATGACAGATTTTGGTAAATGTAATATCTGAGATTATGAAAATATAGTTTTTTTGTTTATTTTGTTTTTGTTTGTTAGACTCCACATATAAGTGGGACATGTACTATTTGTTACTCTATTTTTGACTTATTTCACTAAGCTTATTGTCCTCCAGGTTCATTAATATGGTCACAAATAGTAAAATGTTCTACTTTGTATGGCTTCATAATAGTCTATATTCTTTTCATATATCTGTTTCTGGCCACTTGTGTGTCTTCTTTAGAGAAATGTCAGTTCAGGTCCTTTGCCAATTTTTTAATCTGGTTGTGTGTGTGTGTGTGTGTGTGCGTGTGTGTGTGTGTGTGTGTGTGTTTCTATTCAGTTGTTTGAGTTCCTAATATATTTTGGATGCTAATGCCTTATCAGATATATGATTTGCAAAGTGTTTGTCCCATTCCATAAATTGCATTCTTCATTTCTTAGATTGCTTTCTTTGCTATGCAAAAGATTTTTGGTTTGCACTTGTCTGTTTGTTTCTGTTGTGTATGCTTTTGGTGTCAAAGACTAAAGATTACCGCCAAAGACAATATCGATTAAGTATATTTTCCCATTTTCTCTAGGAGTTTTACAATTTCAGGTCTTACATTTAATTGTTTGATCCATTTTGACTTGATTTTTGCGTATGATTTAAGAGTCCAATTAGTTCTGTTTTGCATGTAGATATTCAGTTTCAAAGAGACCATTATTTGAAGGGACTATTCTTTCTACATTGCATATTTTTGGCACCTTCATCTAAGATCAGTTGATAGTAAATGTATGGGTTTGCTTCTGGGGTCTCCATTCTGTTCCACTGGTGTCTGTTTTTATGTCAGTACCATATTATTTTTGATTACTGTAGCCTTATAACATACTCTGAAATCAGACTGGTAAAGAAGCTGTTAAATTCAGTGGGATATACTGCTTTTACTAAGTTGCCTGAAAACAAACTACAGCCTATCCCATAGGGCTAATGCAAATCCACCATAACTTGCCTGAGTGCATTTGCTATCTTCCTGTTCACCTGAAGTGCAGATCATCAAGCACTCTAACTCATTTTCTTTTTCTTTTTGGTACTGGTCAATTTAACCCAAGAGTAATTTACTACTGAGCTATATCCCAGCCCTTTTTACTTTTTATTTGAGACAGGGTCTTTTGCATAGGGCCTCACTAAGTCACTGAGGCTGGTCTTGAACTTGAAATCCTCCTATCTCAGCCCCCTAAGCTGCTGGGTTTAAGATGTGCACCCCGGTACCAGCAAAGACCTCCATACCTGTCCATCGTATGGTCGAAGAACTAACCCACATTTCCTAGCATATCTGAAAGCACCATGATGAATATAATGAATAATCTTGCTTTTCATTTGAGACCTCATCATCTACAAATAAGGAGAGGGATTTTTCTCCCACAGACCCAAATATATTTAACAATCACATAAAAATAGTCAGAAAAATTAGTAGCAAGACGATTTTTCTGTCTTATCTATCAATAAACTCAAAGGTATTATTTCTAATTTTGGTTTTCTCAAAGCATAAAATGATATTATTATACAGTATTTGGTTATATTTCACTGAGTACATTACTATAGGTGAGGCTGCTGTACAAGTCAAAGTCAAGAAAAAATGAGCATTTTTAAAAAAATCTCTTTGTACTCCTAGAGATTTAATGGGTGTCTCTGTTACCTTGCCTACAAGCTTTGGGGAGAATTAATAGTTTGTCTATACTATACTTTGTGATGCAAAAACCAAACTAAGAATAAGGGCAATAAGTTCATGTTTGTTCAGAAATACTGAAGATATGCAGAGAAAGAAACTCTGAACAGTCCTGAGATGAATTTATGTAAGTCAAAGAAATAATTTTTGAGGTAAAATTGTTTATTTAAAACAAATGTATAAAAGAAAATATCTAAATAAGTCAAATGCTTGCCTTAAAAAATAAACAAAAGCAAATTTGAGAAAACTTCAAGACTTTCCCTAAAATTTGTTAAGGAATTCAATGATTGACTTCTTATCTTACCATAACAATCTCTTCCCATACAGCCCAAAAGACATGCAATGAGACATTATGCTCCCATTTGGAGAACAAAAATCACTGACAGATCTCCTTTTCAGAGAACTTAGAAAGTACTCTATGGAGGAAGATTTAAAAAAAAAAAAACAACTAAAATCCACTGTAATAAAACATATCAGAAGTCCACATAAAATGTAGAGGAAGGTCAAACACATTCATGTGTTTTTATTTACAATTTAAAATTTAGGGGTGATATCTTAGTAACTTAAAAAGTGAAAGTACACATGGAGGAATTCTTACTATTCTAATGAAATCATTTCACTCTGCCAGTCAACACATGCCTAGAAGAAACATTCAGCAACAGCGCGCTCTGCGCATACCACAGGAATGATGACTTCACCCCCAGAAGGGCTCATATGCCTACCCACACTAGAAAGTAAAGCAGCAGTATTTTCTAGTTCATTCATTGAAGACAGTCATCTTCTCTGGGTTGTTTCTCTTTCTCTCCCTACCCTACATTTGAACTCTGCAGGTGCAAGCTCTGAGTCAAAGCGCTGATGCAATGCCATATTACGCCTTTATGAAGTGCAATAGTCCCAAACAAGGTGTTAAAGAGAATCTAAGGCTGAATGGGCCCTGAAGAGATTATCAGACCCTATAAAGACCCTCTTCGCCTTCTGGAAAAACTTAAACCAAGATAAGTACCTGACTTCTAAAGAAGGACATTTATTCATTCATTCAATGGTAAGTTGCTGCTGCCAAGAGCAAAATTCTTCACTAGGTCTGAGAAATACAAAGATAAATAAGACCTGTTCCTGGCTGGTAGAGATCATGATTCAGTGAGAGTCACTTTAATGCTGTCCCACTGTAATTCTCAGTATTCCCTACTAATTAATGCTTAATTCCCTTCTTCAGATACTGTCTTAATTCTCCTCTTCAGCATTTTTTAGAGTCACTTATTGAATTGAGTGATAATATTCAAGGGATATAACCATAAATGGCACAAAGAACTTGAAGTAGATTTTCAATCATCTACTGGAAAAAATATAACTTTAGGCACCCTTCTCTATTCCATCTGAATTGGATATTCCAGAACCTATCCTGTTTTCAATTCAGAGATAATCCTTTACTAGCAGGGTGGAAAGAGAACTTCTAATCCATACTTGCATGTAGACCCCAGTATGAGCTGCCTGAGAAAAGCCTCCAGATTGTTGAATGGACAGAACAGATGTAGAAGAATAAATTCACAGACAATAGACTAACTGACCAGAAAAAATTGTAGAGCACATCCATAGACTGCAACACCTCAATTTTCAGGTCTTAGTTTTTTAAAAGATAAGAATGAAAAAGTCAATAGATGTTCCAAGAAATCCAGAATCAAAAACTACAAAAGACTGAGAAAACAATTTCTTCTTGCCTTAGAAAATATTCAAGTAATGAAAAAACAAACATGAGAAGTCCATGATCAGCAAAACCAAACTCTGTGTTGTATACAGACACCATGAAGAGACAATGGCCTGTGAGAATGAAGACTGCTACAAACAGGTCTATTGAATAATCTGGTCAAGCCATATAATGGAAATCAACTGAAATAAGATAAAGGCAGTGAATGGCTTTTTCATGACAAATCTGACATGCATGCCCTGAAAATTCAGGCTGTTAGAAACATTTATTAATAAAACTTAAGGTTACACATGAAAAAGCCTCAACATTCATGAAGTTAATTCATCCTGTTTTTAGGATATGAATTTGTCTCTATGATATGATATATTTTGGGTTATCAAAGATGATTTTCTATTGATACTCATATAATTTTTAAAAAAAATGATAAAGACCAGGGTTGTAGAGAAAAGCATGTATAAAATGCCAAAGCTTCAGATAAAGAGCATTTTTTTTCTTACACAAAGGAAATACTAAATCTAAAATAGGCTATCATTCATTGGCACTGGTTATACAGAGGCGAAAGGTAGTGCTAGAGAGCTTACCATATAAACCAACACATTTCAAACACGTCAACTCCCACACATAAACAAACAAACTCATTCTATGAGGCTCCTACAGGAGGGTAGGTAGCATGTGTGCTTAGGGAGTGACCCCAAGTGAGTAGACGCTGCCCAGTCTCCCTCATGTGGTGGGATGGAGTGGCCTAGGACAGGTATCTGAGAGCCTCCATAGGTAGTATGCCTGCCTAAACGACTCCATGCCTTTGGCAACTGGAAGCAGGTAGGACCTCTCTAAAGACTATGTTCTTAGATCTTGGTCTAAGACCCAGAAAAACTGTTCTCTAGGAACAATGGGAAAATAACTGGAAAAAGGTAAGACCATAGAAAAATTTGGTTGGCAGAGGGTGAAAGTATGCTTTCCCAAGGTTTTAAAATCCTTTCATCTATGCATTTTAAAAAGCATTGACTGGCTTAGGGCCAGTCGCTGGTATAGGCTTTAATGGGAGCTTTGTTTTGCCCTCTGCCTCCCTCACAGAAGTTACTCATATGGACAGAAGGGAAGTGTATTGCTTGCTGCCTCTTGGGGAGAGTCTGCATGCTGAAAGCCTCAGAGGCAGCAGGAGACACCTTGCCTTCAAGGGACTTGGACTCTCGTTGGAGCCAGTGCCATGTTTTGGCTAGAACACTGCATGAAATCTTGCACTGGTTTTGGTGGATGGTCTTAGAAAAGTCAATTAGGTTATGAGTCACAGAGAGAATTCACAACCCATAGGGCTGGTGGAACAGTGACTAGCATATAAACCTTATACACAGGCATTCTGTTGTTACTCGTATGAGAAAGAGTACAACCTGTATTCCATGTAGCCATAAAGGCTGAAGTTGATGTGCATGCTTTACTGTAAGTTGAAGAGTGAAGAGATAATGCAGCAGAAGACACTACTGTATAACCTCAAATTAATCTCAAATGTGCTATCACAATTTGAGATTAATTTGAGGTTATATAGTAGTGTTCAGCACTAATCTAGAAAAGGGAAAGATGAAGATGGTTTCAGGTGTATCATATAATCATTGGGATTTGGGGCACTTCAGTAAAATGTCTTTATTGATGACAAAATAAAGCCTCTAGCTCTCCTTGAATGAAAGAATAACATGGATATGATTTCATCTATGCATTTTAAAAAGCATTGACTAGTTTATGGGCCAGTTACTGGTATAGAAAAAAGGACCAAAATAGCCCTGGGTCCTAGAAAAAAGGACCAAAATAGCCCTGGGTCCTTTCATCTGACATCTTCCAAGCCAATAATGTTATTGAGCATTATGAGCCAGGCATCCTGCTAAGTCAAACTTATTCTAAATGGTTTTATCCATTTCTCCAGGTCCACTGGATGCTAATAACTTCTAAATCCATCACTACATCCCAGAGCTGTCTCCCATGCCCAAATCCATATATCTCAACCCTCTACTGGACTTTCCATCTGAATATACCACAAGGCTCTCAAACTGAACAATTCCAAGTTTACTCATCATCTCATTCTACCCACTCATCTTGACTTCTAGAAAACCTTGCTTCTTTTCTATGTGGTTCCTTGTTAATGGTAACACTCTGAAGCCAGTATATCTTTGTAGACTGCTTCTTGTTTCTCCTCACTTCCACGTACTCTTGTTTTAGTTCAGAGCTATGTTGGCATTACTTCCAGTTTCATACCTGCCCAGAGGCTTCTTGAAAACTTAACTTAATCATGTTATTTTAGTGCTCACAACTGTGTACAGGTTGCTGTGACCTACGGATAAAATCCAAATCTATTAATTATAATGCTGTTTGGAGCCCTCTTAAATGTTCGGCTTCATCTTTCATCACTCATACAAAGGCACAGTTAATATTTTTTTTATATATTCAAAGGCCTAAGCTATCAGACATCTTGTTCTCTTTTATTCTATTTATTGAATTTCTGTTCATTCTGTGAGATGGACTTAGCTTAATCATAATATTTACAGTCAATGGAATCTAACCATCACCCTTTTTCTGGTTATACTCTCTTTATTCTTCTCTCAATGGACACACACAGGTCTGCACACACACACACACACACACACACACACATACACAGAATATTTTATTGGCAAATTATTATTTATAAACAGTATAAATGCTATATAAATCAATATGGAAAAATAAAATGTGGTATATAGAACACATTTGGACAATGGAGTATTACTCTGCCATAAAGAAGAATGGTTTTATGATATTTGCCAGCAAGTGGATGGGTCTGGAGACTATCATCCTAAGTGAAATGACCAGTTCCAGAATCAAAGGTCAAATATTTTATCAGATATGTAAAAGATAACTCATGATAAAGGGGGGGTATATAGAAGTTCAGTAGATTAGACAATGAAGAATAAAAGGGAGGGGGATAGGAAAAGGAAAAACAGTGGAATGAATCTGACATACTTTTCCTATATACATGTACAAAAACATCACAATGGATCCCACCATCATGTACATCCACAAGAATGGGGTCCTAACTAGAATAAGATGTATTCCAAACTTGAATAATTATATCAAAATGGATTCTACTGTCATGTGTGACTAAAAAGAAACAATAAATAAATAAGAGAAAAATTCATAAAAATTAAAAATGATAAATACTTATCTAATTTGTTTATACATCTTTCTCCTCTGCTAATTTATGAGCTTCTTAAGCTCTAGAACTAAACTTTATATATCTTTGTTTTTTCTAACACCTGATATAGGGCCTAATATATATTAGTGGCAGAACTGGAATATGTTGAATAAGTGAATGAGCCCAAAGAGACATGTACAGACTTACACTACAGTAGTAGTTATAATAGCAATAAATACATTCCCATTAACAGAAAATGGGTAGTCAATTGAGTATTATACATCTAGTGACATATGCATTAGCATGGGGAGATCTCCAAATCATAATATTTATCAAAACAAAGCAAGTTGTAAGAATATACAGCATGTAGAGATTGAAGTATGCATAAAACATTCAGATCTGACAAATCTAGGTGATGATTATATAGGTGCTAACATTCTTTGCTTTTACGCATATTTTAAACATTTCATAATACAAATTTGTTAGAGGTATAGCCATAAAAACATACAAAGTGACAATGGCAAGGGCTAGAGACATCTTGAAAGGGACCTCACCCACTACCCCATGAGATACACATATATAGTCAAGAGAAATTATATTTAAGCAACATAGCATTCAGCTATTTACAATATATTTCTAAGTAAATTTATATTTCTATATAATGAAAAATCCTTGATCTAATTATTATTATTATTATTAGTAGTAGTAGTAGTAATAATAGTAGTAGTACTGATAATTGAACTCATGGGTACTCAAAAACTGAGCCACATTCCTAACCCCATTTTGTATTTTATTTAGAGACAGGATCTCACTGAGTTGCTTAGGGCCTCACTAAGTTGCTGAGGCTGGCTTTGAACTCTCGATCCTCCTGCCTTAGCCTCCAAAGCCACCGGGATTACAGGCATACATAACCACACCTGACGAAGATCTAATTATTCTTTACAGTAGAATTTCTTTTCAATATTGCTACTATTGCTTATTTTAGTCATGAAAAACCAGAAGTGTAAATATGTTTAGAGAGAAAAACCTCAAAAAAAAAAAATCTACCTATTCTCACCATGTACAGAGACCACAGAACGAAAACACTCAGAGATGAGATTTTCACCCCCTTTTCAAAAGTCCTGCAATTAGCACAAATTGAGAAAAAAGATAAAAAGTTTTCAGGCAAATTAAGAAGAAAATATGTATTTTTGTACAAGATAATAGAATTTCATATATTTTCATTAGAGCATAATTTAATTTTAGGCATAGATACAGTCCTGACAACAGCAAACCGAAGGGAAGAAAAACTACATTCACTTGGAAGCCATTACACAGTAGGCATTTAATTCTTATTGAAGTCTGTAACACTGGGATTATTGCCTTCATTTTATAATAACTGAAAATGAAGCCCAGGGTGTTGTATATTATTTTTAATGTTCAAATTGAAATTGAAAGGGGATTGGAGGTGTCATCCACAATAGAGTGTTTGCATATTAAAAAAAAAAAGGAAAGGAAAAAAGCAAAAGAAAATTGAAACCAAATCTTCCTTACTTAAAAGACCATGCTTCTTCTACTACAACACCCTCATGTTCAAGGATCTTTCCCTTTATACACAGACTGCCACCTTCTCTTGTGTCCTTAGAGCTTAGTGTACTGATCTATAATAGACCTAAAGAATGGATTACAAGTGACACACACTTATCTCCTTCACACTTATCTCCTTTGTTAAAGTTGCTTAATAATACATACATGAGACATAAAATATGACATAGTATTATATACACATATGTATCCTTTGTTATACACAGGTTTCAGTGTTAATCTTGATTTTGAGAATATAAGAAACCATTATTAAGCAAATAAAAAACTTAAGACTAATACGATAAAATACATCACTTGTGCAAATCCCTTAGAAATTTACAATTATGTTCATAGTTGTTTACTGAATTATTCATTATAGTAAAAATCAGGAAACCATCTAAATATCCAATAATCAAGAACTGAGTGAATAAATAATATTATATCCATAGCATGGGATACTCTGGACTCACTATGAATCATATTTAAGAAGAAAACATTTTATGAAGAAACATGTACACACTGAAGAGCTACAAATGCAAGTAGTATGTTCAGGGTAAAAGACATGTTTAGATATTTGAGTTTACATAAAAATATAAAATAGTAGAAAGCCAAACATCACATTGTTAACCTCAGTTCACCTTTGTTCAGATTTGGAGTTTTTATCCCTCTATTGCCCATGTTTTCTAAGTTTTGGCAGGAAGGATATATTACTGACATTAAGGGGGAAGAATCAAGAGTCAAGCTGCCCTCTCATACATTAACAAAACTTGTGGATCAGAAATGTTTTGCCTAGTTCATAATAAGCTCTCATCATGAAGTATGGGAGCTGGAATGGGCTGAGGTAGAAGCAGGAGATAGAGACTGGGAGGCTAGGAGCAAGGGTCGGGTCAGAAAGAAAAAAACACTTCACCTAAGTGTGTCCACCTCCTCAATTGCCCCACAAAGTCAGGTTGCTCCAAAAGAGGGAGAGGCAATAAGGAGTTCATCCAAGGAACAACCAAACACACAGCTATAAACAAAGACTAATGTCATTCTGTAAAATCAGAAATCTTAGGTAAAAATAAAATTTTCATAAAGGTGGTCTCTTATGTTTAATTTATTTATATTATGATATCCTCTCAATTCTGATTCAATGTTTATATCAAAAGTATCAAAAAAATATATCCATCTCTTTAGTTGAGTTATAACTTAAAAATCATTAATTTAATATTTCTAAATTATTATTTAAGTGTTCATATCCAATAATATAAGAAGGACTGGCATATAACTTATTAGCACATAAAATTTAATGAGAATTTACAATGTGCAAGGTACTGAGCTTCACGCTTTATGTGAACTGGCTAGTTTAACAACACTGTGTGAAAGTCTATTATTCTTCACACCATATCAATGAAGTTTGAGGTTCAGAGAGATGAGATAACTTGACCAAGGTTACCAAATTCATCAGTGGTAGAGTTGCAACTTAAATCCTGGAATTCTTACCTTAGTGTGGCCTGTGCATTGCTGCTACTCTATACCATTAAAAATAATTGACAAAGTTGAGATAAGTGACAACTTTAGGAAAGAAGGAACTGGAGAAGCAGAGTTTGCTAAAGGGGACAAGCTGGAGAATGAGCAACAGGATATGGGAAGAACAATAGTATTAGTAAAGTCATGAAATGTGCTGGCATCCACTCAGAAAGAACCCGGGGCTGTAAATGAGCAAGTTCCGCTCCTGGATTGCATGAGCTCCAGAGGGCGAAGCAGACTATTTCTATGCCCCACCCCTCAGCATCCCTCAGTGTCCTGGAATTCTGAACATTACTAATCCTTCTCCAAGGAGGGGCAAATCCACAAGAGGAAAATTCTTGCAAAAATCTAGGATGATGTTTAATGGGCGTGTATTCAAGACTTGATGATACAGTGGGAAAATAGGTGAAAAGAAGCTAGCTGGTCACTTTGCATTTTTTGACTAGTAAGTATGAATATTCCAAATTACTCCACTGAAATGCCCATTTACCTTGTTTTATATTTTAGTGTCTGTCATTAAAAGTGTTGCAATGGAGAGGCTAGAGTTATGACTGTGGAGGTTCATTCATCATGGTGGAGGGGACAGCTTATTGGACAAAATGCCAGCTTTCGTGACCATGCCACTCCATGTATAGAAGTTAACATGCAAGTGGTACTGACTCAGCAGCTCGTCTCCTGAATGAAGTTAGTTCCAGAGAATTGACTCAAATGCATGGAGGTCCTTTGGACAATAACTGTAAAAAAATTTGCTTCTCCTGCCTGGATAATGTACATTGTAAGAACTTTTACAAACTTGGGATATTCCCAAGTTCCCTTGAAGCATGAGATATAAGATAGCCCAGGATCTTCTAGGGCAATCTTAGAATTGATGCCCTGATCTAGCTAGCCTCCCCTTCTTATGGTTAGCTTCATACTAAGCTCATATGGCCTTCCCCAGCTACTAGTTTTCGTTCAGCCATGTGGTTAACTGTCTGTAATAGTCTTTACTCTTTCTTCACCCTTATTCTTAGCATAAAGTCAGTCATGCACTTGATGCTCTGACTACTCTTTTATGAACAAATATTGTACTTTTATGATTTTATTAACTATTTTATAATGACAAACTAGGAATGTTTAGTAGTTCCTGAAAATAATGCTACACTGTATAGATCAACAAATAACTAGAATAATGGTTCCATTTAAAAAAAAAAACTATAATCTTAAAAACATATCAACTAAGTTTATATCAACTGAAGAAGTCTTTATTCCAGTTACAATCTCAAAACAAATGTAGCACGCATTAATTGGGCAGCCACTATGTGTCAGATATTATTCTAAGTATTACCTACTAACGTAAAAAATATTCTGCTATATTCTAGTTAAGATGGCAGACAACTATAAACTGATACTAAGTGCTATATCTATGGTTCATTAAAGTAGTGTAGAAACTAATTTTATGTATACCTTGGTAGCTTCTACTTTAGTCTAAATATCTATTTTAGAACTGAGCTTCTACCTTAGTCTGGATTTCTACCTTAGACTAAATATTTATTTGTGAGTAGATGTTTAAGAAGTAAGTGATACATAGTTAAAAAAAGATTTGAGCCTGCACCATGGTGCACACCTCCAATCCCAGTGACTCAGAAGGCTGAGGCAGGAGGATCACAAGATCCAGGACAACCTCAGCAATTTAGTGAGATCCTTAGCACCAAGACCCTTTCTCAAAATTAAAAAAAAAAAAGTGGTAGACATTCGTGGGTTCAATCCTCAGTAATTTATATATATATATTACTATGAGAAACTAGAAGAGTGAGATTAATATTAATATAAGCTAATATTATTCATGCCTCAGGATCTTCTTGCTATGATTTCTTCTTTTACTTTGTTCTTCTCCAAGCCCAATTCAAGATTTCATCACCACATTCTTCACCATCATCTCTCAAACATTATCAATCTTTTTGACACATAATGCACTCCTCCTCCTTCTACTCTTCCTGACTTCTCCTAGATGGGACTGCTTCCATATATGCTGACATTC
Organism: Callospermophilus lateralis; assembly: GCF_048772815.1. Classification (NCBI taxonomy): domain Eukaryota; kingdom Metazoa; phylum Chordata; class Mammalia; order Rodentia; family Sciuridae; genus Callospermophilus; species Callospermophilus lateralis. The sequence goes on along the minus strand of NC_135312.1, from coordinate 56,290,182 downwards.
CAGTTATGACAGTGGTCCAGCCCTCCCTGTTCCAGCTACCTCTGCTATTAGATCACTATCTCCCTCTTTAATACCTGCTGCTAATTGTATTTGTTCATTTCCCACACATAAGCATGACGTGGTCATTTTGGTGATACTTTATTCCTATTGTCTGGTTATGTGGAATCTGTTTTTCATACCAATTCATGTTTTCTCTGTAATTTCACTTTAATTTACTAATTCCTATATGTTTTATTCTTGAATTCTCAAGATGATTATTAATGAAGTGGAAATCTAGTGATCTTTAGTTATTTCTAATAATTTTCTGTCCTAAAATTTCCCATTAACCAGACCTTTTTTCTTCAGGATTATTGCAAGACTGCTTTCAGAGCTGTTCTCCAACATTCAGCACATCTTTGTTTCTGGTGAGAGGCATTAAAGGTGGAAAACAAGGCTAAGGACAGACCTTGATCCCACTGTCTTCCCTCAGAATATCTTCTGGCCAGGATCAGGCAGGCTGTGGTGTGGCCAACCCAGCTACCTTCAAAACAGCTCCTCACTGTACTAGAGCCCTCTGGTGGTAAGAGAATACCCACAGTAGGCCTGTCAAAGCAGAGAACCTCAACCTGGTTATACCCAGGGGCCCCTAATCCTTCTGGCTCTTTTTGTTCATTTGGCAAGCTCAATTCTTCCCTCCCTTTGGGTTCCAGAAAAAGACGTACTTAAGAATACGAAAATAAATTAAATTCAGTTGAAACTAATTTAAACATTTATTCTCTTCATCAAACTTAATTCCTTCCAGAACTTTTACTCTCCCTTCACAGTTTGTAAATAATCATCAATTCAAATTTAAAGTCTAGAAATTAACAGTATCTGATCAGCAGCAGAGTGATTAAAGCTCTCCTTCAAGCCTTGGCTGAAGCAAAAATTATAACTATCATCTTCAATGCAGAAATATTACATGGCAAGGGTAAAGACAGAAGAAGAGTATAATCATTTGGTATGTTCAAATATAAAACATATTAGGGAAATTTCTAGATCCATTAAGTAAAATTGCAATAACTTTTCTGTCTCTATGCTTGCCTCTCAGGAATCAATTCTCCTTTACATAGCCTAGGTGACCTTTAAAAACACAAGTTGTTCATCTCCTACTCTCTGTCACTCTTGGCTTCTATCAAAGTCTTCACCTTGGCCCTCAAGGTCCCACATGAACAAACCTTGGCTACTTTCCTAAGAGCATTTCCTATGAGTCTCTCTCATAACTTACTAGCTTAATAAAAATCAGAATAATGTGACAAACTCTCAAATATCTGTGTTCTGGAACATGCTAAGCATGCTACTCTTGAAAGACTCTTGTATTTTTTCTTCCCCTGGTAGGAATGTTCTCCCAGATGTTTCTTTGATTTACTTCTTCATCTCATATAAATCTGTATCAGTCAGTGTCCCTGCAGGACATGGATTACTCCTTAGACCATTATATAAAGAGAAATTACTAAAGGAATTTTACAGGGGGTATGTTCAGGATTAAGTGAAAAATGGGCTGTCAAGGCACTTGTAGATTAGAAACAGGAGGAAGCCTTTACCATCCCTAAGCCTGAAAGGGCAGTTGAAGGAACTGATTTATTGCAGCCCACTGAGAGCCACAACCCCTCCCAGAGGTTCCCCAGCAGGACATGGGGGGAGTGTTAGAAAGCAGGTAGAAATATAGGAGAGAAAATTTTCCTGGCCTGATCTTTTTCTCTTCCCTTGAATCTCTGAAAGGTTCCAAGCCTTGCCAGGAGCCAGTGGCTGAGAAACACATCAGTCCTCATTAGTCAGCCTCCTGGGGCCAAAGTAGGGAAAGGGAAAAATTGGATCAGATAGGCAAATGGAGAAAGGCCAGGACAAGGGCTCTATTCAAAAGATCACCTCCTAAGAAAGAGCTTCACTAATTAATCTACCTAAAATGGTACCCCATTAAAGCAATCCTTCAAGCCTTGGCTGAAGCAAAAATTATAACTATCATCTTCAATGCAGAAATACTACATGGCAAGGGTAAAGATAGAATAAGAGTATAATCATTTGGCGTATTCAAATATAAAACATATTAGGGAAATTTCTAGATCCATTAAGTAAAATTGCAATAACTTTTCTGTTTCTATGCTTGCCTCTCAGGAATCAATTCTCCTTTACACAGCCTTGGCTAAAGCAAAAATTCACTCAATTTGTTATTGTATTTCTCACTACCTGATATTATATTGTATTGTTGTTTATTTGCTCTCACACTAACATATAAGTTCTGGAAGGGCTGGTATTTTGTCATTTGTATTAATTTCTGCATCTCCACAATTTATAAAAACTACTTCATAGCAAGTGTTCATTGTTTATTGAATGAATGAATGAATTTAACACTCCCTTTGCTATTCGAAAGTATTTATGTTTAATAAAATTAGAAAAATACAATATCTCTAAAGAGTTATAGTTGACTTAGTCACACATACTATAGTCCTTTCTAAATTTCAAAATATGTTTCTTGCTAATTTACCCTGTAGAATAACAAAAATTTAAACATTTTTGTGATAAAGAAATATATATAAACACATTATATTTCATAGATTTTATACACAAATATAAAATAACAGAATCTTGGAACTGGAAAAAAAACATTAAAATTCTTAGCACAACCCCACACTCAATACATGGACATTCTTGACAAGGGTCCCTTCATAGGTAAAGAGTAAAGAGTGAATGTAATACTTCTCCCAGAGAACATATGTTCATAATAATTACAGCTGTTCATGTGTGATTTTAGTTATGGTATTTGATCTATTAAAATTTAATGTTTAAAAATGGATAGAATACTCTTTACATTCAAAATGGGACAAAAGTTTATTTAAAAAATACTGGCAAATAATTCTCTATGATATCATATTTATATTATTTATCTACCTGATCAATGGAATGAGAGGAAATTCACTATATCAAGAACTGGCAACTTAAACAGCTCTTATTATAATTAAAGTTTGTGTTTGGGTCTTTTTATATTTAAAAAAACAAAAACTCTGTATCTAAGTCATATTTTCTTTCTTCCAGACCAAACATTCACAGTTCATCGGACCAAGTTTCCTAGGCCATTCTTTGTGGAAACAACATCCAGATGCTCTTTTGAACATGGTCTAGTCCATCAACTTTCCCTTTAAAGTCTTAGATGGCAAAAGAGTTCTCCAGCCTGTATGTGCCCATTGCAGTATAGTGGTTGTCTATCTTTTCCTCTTACCTGGACCTTCTATTTTTATTGACAAACTTGAAAGTACAGTTTTCTTTCACTTTTCCCCTCAGCCACAATATATTACTGATCTTCACTGAATTTTTTTCTTTTGTTTTTGTTTTTATTGTCATTGTTGCTTATTTCTTGAAGCCTTGTTCTATTTTATTTTAATTTCAAATTGATTTTTTAAAAAAATTAATGATAGCAGAATGCATTACGCATATGGAGAACAATTTTTCATATCTCTGGTTGTATATAAAGTATGTTCACACCAATTCATGTCTTCACATATGTACTTTGGCTAATGATGTCTATCACATTCCACCATCCTTGCTAACCCCCTCCCTCCTCCCTTCTCCTCCCACCCCTCTGCCCTATCTAGAGTTTGTCTATTCCTCCCATGCTCCTGCTCCCTACCCCACTATGAATCAGCCTCCTTATATCAGAGAAAACATTCACCATTTGTTTTTTTGGGATTGGCTATGTGCTGCAATTAGAGCAGGAATTACTCTGCTGATGACATTCTACCAAATAAGTCACTGGAGACTTACCCGCAGCAACTATGATAATATCTGCCAGCTGAGTGTGGATCTTCAGTTGTTCTCTGGGAGTGTATCTGTGAGCTATGGTGACAGTTGCATCACCTGCAATACAGAAGAGTTTTCATTAATGATTATTGTGCTTTTCCAAATTTTATGAAAGCTCTAAATCTAGAGGAATTTGTTATGTTATCTAAGAATAGAAAATATTGTTTTGACATGTCTAAATCCCGTGAGAGAAAAAAGCTAGATAAGGAGATTTGGATGAACCAAAATATTGCACCTTTCGCCAGACACGGTGGTGCAGGGCCATAATCCTAGCGGCTTTGGAGGCTGAGGCAGGAAGATCACTGAAGCCAGCCTCAGCAATGGCAAGGCACTAAGCAACTCAGTGAGACCCTGCCTATCTATAAATAAAATACAAAATAGGGCTGTGGATGTGGCTTAGTGGTCAAGTGTCCCTAAATTCAATCCTCAGTAACAAAAATATATATATATGTGTGTGTGTGTGTGTGTGTGTGTGTGTGTGTATGTGTATGTGTATATATATATATATACCCATTTCAAATAGATGCAAAGAAAAATCAAATTAGGCTGAATGAAGATAAGTTCTGATTGTCATGGAAAAACTATAAATCCTAAAAATCCAGAATTTGAAAAGTCCATATTTCATGTTTAATGGATTGGCACAGAAGATATTCATTTGCTTTCTAATGACAGATAAATAAATTCAGAAAATAACAAGATAAGTATTCTACAACTGAACAACACATTATGGAAATAAGGTTAGAGATGAATTCTGACATGAGGACATATCAAGGAAGAGTTCTTAGAGGAGGCAAAATATTTTAGGTATTTTAATTATGAGCATGATATACCAATCATTATGTGTTTAGAAAATGAAGAGGTCTAGACTATAACAAGAAGCTTCTGTATAAAAACTTTAATGGAGTTATGGGTAAGTAAGAGAGGTAAGCAGCTTGAGGCATTCCAAGGTTTAAAGTGTCAACCAGGAAAGAGGAGTGAGGAAAAAGTGATGATGTGGAGACGTTGAGAGGGACTTCCAGGGAGAGTGTGGCCACATGAGACACTGTCTCACTTTCCTTCTCCTGGAAGTTGTGCAAATGCTACACAGATCATAACAAAAGTGCACTATCTCGATATCTAGAAAAATTAGAAAACATATTTTCACAGACTCCAAAAACATGTAAGAGTTACCAAAAGCAGCAGTTACTAGATACCTCATAGGGATAAAAGTAGCAAAAACAAAAAACAAACAAACAAACAAAAACACGCAGGGTCTTTGAAAATGACTATCAAAATATACTTGATTGAAGTGAAGGGTTTACATCCAAACTGGGGGGAAAAAAGCCCATCTTTCTTAATTATAGCAGAGAAAATAAAAATAAAATCAGAAGAGCCCTCTTGGATCAGGTATAGTTCAAAGTGTGTTATATCACAAAAGTGACATAGAGGAGCCATTACAATAGGGAGCTTCATGAAAGCAGAGAGGCCACAGGCTGCCTCCCCAACCTATGGTGGAAATATTCTGCAAATAGCAGGTCCACCAAAATCTTAACTCATTCAATTATGAATAATAAAAAAGGACTGGATGAAACATCAATAGAAGTCTTTACATAAGGGAAAGCCCAGAATTTTGAAAAGTGATGAAACAATTCTGATTCAAATAGGAACTATTATAGTTTTCTGGCAGATAATTATAGGCACTTATACAAATTAATAGACCAGCATACCAAAAGAATTGAATTTTACCATATGCAAATTTTAAAATAAATAAAAGCATACATTTAAAAAGTGGCAGAATCAAGAAAAAACAAAAAGAAAAAAATTTGTAAGGAATTTACAGTTTATCAATAAACTTGACAAAAAAATGCTGTCATGGAAAACTTGAACATTATAAACAAACACTATATCAAAATGTTTAAAAATTAGAACTCAAGATAATAAAAAGTTGGAGCTCCAGTGGCGCAATCGGTTAGCGCGTGGTACTTATAAGATAATAAAAAGTGAAGAAAAAAAGACTTGAATCAATCAAAATTGACTTATAATTGTCAACACCAACATAGTAAAGGTCCTGGATTGTAAAGATTTTAAAAGAAGGAGGAGAGTGGGAGGAGGAAAAGGAGGATGATGAAGAAGAAGAAGGAGGAGGAGGAGGAGGAGGAGGAGGAGAAGGAGGAGGGGAGGAGGAGGAGGAGGAGGAGGAGGAGAAGAAGAAGAAAAAAAGAATCCTATGAGTAAGCAGGCCAAATTTCCAATTTTAACATTCAATTTTAAAAAATTATAGGTCAATATCCACAGAAATTCACATGAAGTCATTGGAAGTTAAGAATTTTAGACCAGACAAATCTGCCTCTCAGATTAAAAAATAACAAACAATTCTGAAAATAAAAGAATCAGGGAATACTGCTTAGTATTAGTTTCCTCAGGAACATGCTAAAATATGTACTTCAAATTAATTAAGATGAGTTTGAGGAAACTGGCCAAAAGACTATCATAGAGTTCTAAATATATTTCATTATATAACTAAGGTTTAAAACTATGTGAGAACCAAAGTGACAAACTACTCTGCTTTGAATGTTTACCTCCTACCAAGCTCATGTTGAAATTTAATTGCCATTGTAGCAAATTAAGAGGTGGCACCTTCAAGAGGTGTACAGGTCATAAGGGCTCTGCCCATATGAATGGATTAATGTCCTTTGGTGGAAGTGGGTTCACTACAAAAGGATGAGTTCATCCCCCTTTTGTCTCACTTGGACCCTTCCTTGCCCTTTTGCCTTCTGCAATGGCATGATACAGCAAGAAGACCCTCACCAAATGCCAGTACCTTCATCCTGGACTTCTCATCTCCTGAATTGTGAGGGAATAAAGTTCTGTTCTTTATAAATTAGTCAATCTGTGGTATTCTATTATGCCTGCACAAGGTAGACTAAGACACAGGTGAATGTAAATGATACTTGCTTTGACTATGCAGGAATAATGCAATTAACAGAATTAAAATTGGAAGGAAAACGATAAGAAATTTTAGTTATTGCTTAATATGCTATAATGGGAATCAACAAATATTCAAAAAGCTAATCAATAATAGTTTAAAAATATTAAAAGTATAAATACTTTGAAAGTTAATTTTTGTTGGCAAACATCAGCTAACACATAAAAAGAAATGGAATCAGATTATCACTTATTTTATGAGTATCAGTAGATACCATATAAAGAAACAGAGTACTGTATGGTGCACTGTATAGTGTTATAATTATTGAGATAACCAAAACCTTCCTAAATATTAGAAAAAAACATAGAAAAGAAAATAATGTAAAAAATAGAAACCACAAACAGAAAATAATGTGATGATTATGGCTACATATGTTTGTCATAGCAATAAATATAAATTTCTCTAACTCATCTATTTAAAAGAACAATATTTGCAAATTGACTCACAAAAAATATGATATACAATACAAATCATATTATATATGACACATTTAAGGTTACTCAGAATTCAGAAATGTTGAGAACAAAATATGTTCAAATACAGCAGGTAAAATGACATGCACAAAAAGAATGATGCTCTTTCATGCAAGAAAAAATTCAATATTAAGTAGCACAAAGAGGTACACATTAAAAAGCACAGGGGAGATTCAAAAGAAAATACAGCACTAATAAATATGTAATTAACAAAAGAAAGATAAGTAGAATTCATAAGTCAAAATTAGAGATGATAAAAATATAATACATTGTATTTGCTGGATTTAATTCAGCCTTCATAATTCATGGCAGATAAGAATGTAGAAAATGTAAATAACATAATTAATAACATCTATATGATTATATTAAAGTCTGAAAATAGATAGTACATTTTTATGTACCCTCACCAAACAATATATTTTTTAAAATGGTATGACTTTTGGTACAAAAGAAATTTTTATTAATATCAAAAAGAAGATAGTTATATAAACTATAAATAATTTATTTAATTATGACAATAAAGTTGTAACTATTGACAAAATCAGGAATACAAAGATCCTTCTATTGGAAGTTTAAAAAGTCCTATTTCAAACAATTCTTGTATCAAAAAAAATTCTTTACAAAATAATGTTGTTAATGTTTCTAGGAAGAAATAGGAAAATTCATAGACCTAAGTTATTATATGAATAAGACACAAATCAGAAAATAAATTAATCAGTTATTTATCTTAAGTTATATAGATAAAAATAAAATAAATTCTTAAGATTAATAAACATAAAAGTTAAAATGTATTTGTTAAAGCTAAAAATGGAAATATTATTAAAACATTAAAGAGAATTCAATACTTTTCCAAGGAAAAAATGAATACGCAAAAGTATATAGATTTCACATGTAACAACATGTTAAGAACACATATTAAAAGAAATCTATTCTCATAGCTATATAAAAGATAAAATATGGTTAAAAGATAAAATATGGCTGGCTGTGGTGGCACACAACTGTAAATCCCAGTGACTCAGGAGGCTGAGACAGGAGGATAGAAAGTTAAAGCCAGCCTTAGCAATGGCAAGGTGTTAAGCAACTCAGTGAGAACCTGTCTCTAAATAAAATACAAAATAGGGGTTCCGATGTGGCTTAGTGGTTGAGTGCCCCAGAGTTTAATCCCTGATACCCCACTCCCGGAAAAAAAATATAAGATATAAGTAAGCATAACAAGAAATGTGATGAATTTATGTCATACAAGAAATTCTCTAGAATGCCACCAAAAGACATAAATAAGACTGATGAACTAGAAAGACAAATCACATTCTTAGAAAGATTCAATATCATACTGATGAGAACTCTCCATATGTTTATTACAAATACAATAATACGACTCTAATAAAATTTTTTAGGAAGCATATAATTTGATACTAAAATTAATATGGAAATATAAAAACTAAAACCAGGAAAGCTTTGAAAAGGAAGAAAAAGGAGACAGTACATGGTGATAGCCATTTGCATTTTAGTTAACGAAGCCACTTTCTGCCCAGTTAATTATGGATTATGGTGTAAAAACCTGAGTCTCCTTTGGTTTTACTCTTTCTTACATTGAATTTAAAATCAATGTGTGTAAAGTATACATTTACATTCATTCCAGAATACAAAAATTATGAAGCATCTTTCCATTTCTGTCTTAGTCCAGGTCCCCCCAGTTCAGAAGGGTCTCTTTATTCCCTTATACCTCAGCAATCCACCAGAGTATTCTCTAGTTCTAAATGAGAGACTCCAAATGAATTCCCCCACCCTACCCTCACCCCTCTCATATACAAAAACACACAATCAATCATTCAAAACAAAACCAAAATCTCCTGCTACATCAGTACTGAAGATTTCAGCAAGAATTGAGAGATACACCATAATCCATAATTAACAATCTGCAAAGTTTCAGGCAAAAGGAAAATTAATTTCAGTCTGCTTAGAAAGATATTTTAAGTAATTTTGCTCCATCTTTAACAGCATTAGGTTAACTTGATACTCCTAAGTGAGTTGGGCTGGCAATGTCCATGGAAAATATCAAAGTCACATTTAGATATTATTGATTAGAACTCATGGCTACAATGATTCAGGCTCTTCTTTTCTTAACCTGGCAATGAGCACCTTGGTACCTATTCCTGATTTGGGCTCCTAGCTTTCCTGGTAACTATATTCTTATTTAACCTGTCTTACTTGTCATTGTGAAAATTCTTGTCATTCCTATTTCCCATTCTGATCCTCCATTGACTTTTTCAACTAATCCTCTGGCTTGCTGCATCTAATCCTTTCTATCTCAGGTTTTTCCCTAGGGTTATCAGTACTAACAAGTTGCAACAGCTACACCATATAATGATGTATATCTCTGACCCTTAGATGATTTTTTCCAACTCTTAGTTGTACCCCTGTGTTGTATATATGATAATGCAAGGGTCTAACATTCTGTCACATAGATCTAGATTTTTAGAAAATTATAAAACAAATTTTTAAGCAACTATTTTGTGCCTCATGCTTTACATCATGTTTTTTAAACTAAGGAAGAATAAAATAGAATGTCTCTCTTGGAATTTTAGTTTTGCAAGAACTCAGTAATTAACTAGTAGGAAAGATATGCTCCTTAGTGCATAAAATCCACAGTCAATCGAGAATCGCCTACTGGGAGCCATCGGAGCAGTTTTCTAGGCTATCAGCTCTCCTGTAATTTATGCAAAATCACATCCTAGCAAAGACTGGTTGATGCTTAATGTAGAATGCAAATTAGAGGAAAATGTTTATGTTAAGAAACAAAGCTAGAACAAATAACATGATCTTCTTCATTTTTAAGTATCATTCTTTTTTTGTTAAAGTCAACAAATTAGCGGGTTTTAAAGACATTTCCAGGCCCTTTCTACCTTCTTTAATTCAATAATCAAGAAATAATCCCAGAATTCCCTGGCACAGTGGTTCATGCTTGTAATCCCAGCAGCTTGGAAACCTAAAGCAGGAGGATCTCAGTTCAAATCCAGCCTCAACAACTTAGTGAGGCCCCAAGCAACTCAGTGAGACCCTGTCTCTAAATAAAATATAAAATAGGGCTGGGATGTGGCTCAGTGTTTGAGTGCCCCTGAGTTTAATCCTCGGTACTAAAAAAAAAAAGAAAGAAAGAAAGAATCCCAGAATCATGCTAACCAATGAGGATACATAATTCTCTACTACCATGGAGGAAAATATAGAAATAGGAATTATAATACAATGCACTAAGTTCCATGTTAGAAGTATCAGTCATAATGTTGGCACAAAACATCATTATCTATTACATCTGAGAAAGACATCATGGTAAAGAGCTTGGATTATGTTTATGTTGTGTTGTTATCAAGTGTTATGGGAAGCCATGGATGCTTGAGGCCTACCATGTAGAAAATTGACTATGTGGAAGATGGGAAAAGGGTGGATGCAGGGAAACTATATCATAAATATTATAATGTTCCAAGTGAGAGATTGCAGTTGTCTGGACTAGGATATTAATTGGAGAGGTGGTGATATCACAGGTATATTATACACAGTTTACCAGTAGATCAGAGTATCAGAGAAAGAGAGAAGAATGAACTGAGCAACAGGGTGAATTGATAGTGCCAGTTACTAAGATAGTATGTTAGTCAGCTTTCCATTACTATCACAAATATCTGATACAATCAACTTAAAAAGAGAAAAAGGTTATTATGGCTAACAGTTTTAGAGATTTCTGTCCATGATCAGCTGGTCCCACTGATTTGGGCTGGTGACGTATATCATGGCAGGAGTGAGTAGTGGAACAAAACCACTAGAAAGAGGAAGAGACTGGGGTCCTGCTGTCCCCTTCGTGGGCATGCCCCCAATGACCTAAAGATATTTCACTATATCCCACCTCCTATAGGCTCCACCACCATCAAATAGTGCCTCCTGGGAAGCAAATCTTTACTACATACACTTAAGATACAAACTATAGTATATGGGGAAGACTATGAGAAGTGAAATTCAGAATGAAAGTTTGTATATGGTCAGTTTGAAATGCTTATTAGCCATGCTAATAGGGTTGCTGGGTAGATAGTTATATGATTAGGAAGAATACAGACAGTATTTAGAGCCAAGGGACTGCAAAGATCACCTAGGGAATAGCTAAAAAGGAAGAAGTTAATTCCTGGTCTCATTCCAACACTTTGAGCAACCATTTTCAATTCTGACCATGTTAGATTCTTCTACGGCACTTTCTAAAAAAATAATGATGTTCAGGTCCAACTCTTAAATATTTTGATTTAATTTCATTGTATTTGGGTGTAGGAAGCTATATTTTTAAGGCCCCCTGATGATTTCAGAGATAGGTAGGTCTTGAGAAGTTAAGAAAAGGGGAATAACTCAGTAAAAAAAATGAGAAAAAATGTCTAATGAAACAAGAATAATACTTGTGAGTGGTAGCTTAATTTGTGCTTCAATGATTTTAAAAAGCCCTATAAAAGCGGTCATTTGTTAAATTAAAAAGCATGTTTTGAATACTTCTCAATCCATTGTATAATTTTCTGTTTATAAGAACACATGAGATTCAAATTAAAAAGCTTCTTTTCAGCAAAGGAAACAATCAATAATGTAAGGAGACAACCTACAGATTGGGAGAAAATCTTTACCACATGCACCTCCTATAAAGCATTAATCTCTAGGATATATAAAGAACTCAAAAAATTTAACACCAACAAAACAAATGACCCAATCAATAAATGGGCTAAGGAATTGAACAGACACTTCACAGAAGAAGAAATGCAACTGGTGAACAAATATATGAAAAAAGTGTTCAACATCTCTAGCAATTAGAAAAATGCAAGTCAAAACTAAGATTTTACCTCACTCCTGTCAGAATGGCAATCATCAAGAATACAGGCAACAATAAATGTTGGCAAAGATGTGGGGGAAAAGGTACATTCATACATTGCTGGAGGGACTGCAAATTGGTGCAACCACTATGAAAAGCAGTATGGAGATTCCTCATAAAACTTGGAATGGAACCACCATTTGACCCAGCTATCCCACTTCTCAGTTTATATCCAAAGGTCTTAAAATCAGCATACTACAGTAATGCAGCCTCATCAATTTTTATAGCAGCTTAATTCACAATAGCAAAACTATGGAATCAACCTAGGTGTCCTTCAATAGATGAATGGATAAAAAAAAATGTGGTATATATACTCAATGGAATATTACTCAGCTTTAAAGAAGAGTGAAATTATGGCATTTGCCAGTAAATGGTTGGAGCTGGAGAATATCATGATAAGCAAAATAAGCAAAAATTCCCCCCAAAAAAGGCTGAATGTTTTCTCTAATATGCAGATGCTAATTTACAATAAGGCGGGGACAGGAGGGCATTAGAGAAGAATAGTATTACCTTAGATTAGGTAGAAGGAAGTGAAGGTAGGGGAGAGGAGAGGATGTGGAGATAGGAAAGATAATAGAATGAAATAGTCATTATTACTATATATAGTATATATATATATATATATATATATATATATATATATATATATGACTGCATGACCAATATGATTCTACAACATGTACACTCAGAAAAAATGAGAAATTATATTCCATCTATGTATGATATATCAAAGTGCATAAATGCATTCTACTGTCATGTATAACTAATTAAAACAAATTTAAAAATTAATAAAAAACATGGGAGAAATTACTTTTGTTTTAATATCAGAAAAATGTTTTCTTTTTCCTTAGCATGTGTTTATTTTTAATCCAAAAGATATTAACTTGGGTAACTAGTCATTTTTTTCCTGCTAATGAGCTCTCAGGATAAAATTAGTGACTCAACCATGGTATATATAATTTAGACTCAATTAAATACATTTACCAAACATATATTCAGCTCCAATATATAAAAAGCTGTGCCTGATAGTGGCAATATATCCATGGGGTTTTAATGATGTGTTTATTTTTAGTATAAGTCTTATCTTTGGCTCTATATAGCTCCAGTCCTTCCTTCCCCTTTTTCTTCACTAGTTCTCATTTGCATTTGTTTTGTATATTGCCATGTGTGCATGAGGTTGAAATTTTTAGTTTTAAATACAGATTCAGGTAACCTATAATAAAAGCATTCCTTTACAATAATAACATAGGTAGATCTCAAAATAGAGTATAATATTCATATGTAATTGTGATTAGAATTCATTCATTCCATCCAACAACTAAGCTTTTTGTGTAAAGCTCTACTTCTCTTTTGAAGTAGTCTGCACATTTACAGTTAGTGAATCATTTATACCTCATTGTTTAATGACTGTCTTTCCTACTTGATTTTAATCTCAGGAGGACAGAGCCATATCTGATTTATTCACAACTGTTTTCTCCAAACTTAGCAACAAAGAAATCATCCCCTGTATAAGAAGACAGCATTGCAAGTCCACAGCTTGGGGTGGGGGAAGTCTAAAAAAATAACAGATCCTCAGTGTTTTACTGGAAAAACACTGAGATCTCTTTCAAGAATGTCAGCAGTGCCAGTTTCTCATCCTCTGCCATGTGTGCTGGGTTATCCTTTTTCTTCCTGATGGTCATGAGGCAACTTCCTCCCTGTTTAATACAAGATGATTTCTGGATGAAGGGGTGTTTTAAGTAAAACTTTTATACAAAGGTCTATTGATTCTAAATATGAAAAATTTGTGAGTGGTGGGCACCTAGCAACTGCCCTCCTTCCCTTCCTGTCTGCATACTGAGATTTTTTTTTAATAAACAAAGTGTCATAAAAAAGTGTCATATTTTATTTTTTTTATTTTCTTTTGAGAGAGAGAGAGAGAGAGAATTTTTTAATATTTATTTTTAAGTTTTCGGTGGACACAACATCTTTGTTTGTATGTGGTGCTGAGGATCGAACCCGGGCCACACGAATGCCAGGCGAGCGCACTACCACATCCCCAGCCCCAAAAGTATCATATTTTAAACCCTAACCTGTAGTCTTATTTTCTTCAATGCTGGTGTGGTATTTGGCATATAGAAAGCAGAACAGGATTTTATTGACTGACTGACTCAATCCATTTTTACACATGAAGTCCCACAGTAAATTTCAGCAATACAAAAAGACTGTAAAAACATTTGTCAAGAAGTTTACATTTACTATGTGTATATGAGAAGTGAACAGGTAAGATAATCAATATGCTATATGTTAAGTGTCTTGATGGCATCATACTCAAAGCACAAAAGTTAGATTTGAGCTGCATCTGAAGAAATGGTGAGAGGTGGGAAGAAAGGAAGTGTGTGATGGGAAATGGGATTCCATGCAAAGGGAACAGGATCTGTAACCACAAGTAGGTATGAAAGAGATGGTGTGTTTGATAGCATTTGTACTTTTATGAAACTTCAATATGAGACGGGGAGAGAGTGACAGGACAAAGGCAGATAAAAGTGGAATATATACCCTTATTAGTAGTCCTTTAAACAATGAGGCTCATGGACATTAAAAAAAGGGATGCTTCCCGCTGCTAATACAATAAATATCTAGTACTCTTAAGTAATAGAGAAAATGAAAGGGAAAGAGAAAGTTTTGGACTTTGCTTTATATTTTAAATAAGATTTAAATTTCAATAGTGTAATAGTTCCAGTTTTCTGATGAGAATACCTATTTTCCAAGTATAGTGTTTACCAGATACTAGCTAACTAAATTTATGAAACATTGAAAATAAAAACGTGCTCCTATTATTCAATTTAGATAATGAGCCTAGAACAATCATTATTACTTTTCCACTAATTCAACTACTCAGACTCAAAGTTGTAATTTAGTAAAGTCTAATCAACATGGAAGCATCACAAAATAAAATATTCCCAATATCTTGTTAAGAGTAATTTTCACATTGGGATGGGAGTAGCAGAGACTTAAATGCCTGCCATCACCCCTGCCCCAGTTTGCAAATGCTTCCTTCCATAGAGGCAGCAAACATCCCACTTCACTCTGCTGCAGTAAGAAGAGCCTCAGTTCTGGTGGTGTGACCACTTTGCGTGACTCCTGCATTCCTAGGCGTTCCTACTTGTCTCCTCTCTTGAAACCTAACAGTGTTGACCCAGCCTGCCACTGGGCAGAGCTTAATCACACATTCCACTTGCATCACACTGCAGTGCCTCAAGCATCCACTACTGAGTTACTACTACCTCTATCAGTGGGGGATAATGCTCGTAGGCTGGCAAAAATATTCATTTTCAAAACTGAAGTCAAATTTCACAAAGAAAAGGCATTCAAAAAGCAAAAACTCATGTGGTTTTCCGTTTAGGTAGTGGAACTCTTAAAAGGCCTGCTATACAGAAATCACAACAGAAGGTAGGCACAACTGTAAAAGTGGATGTCAATGCAGAGCCAGCACATGGAGAAAACATGCCTACCAAGCACGAGTCCTGAAGAGGCCAACTGGCAGCTTCTGAAAATAGAGGACAAAGTTTTTTACACTGCTGTATCCCACAGTGATTCACAGAGATTAAGTACTGAATGAATATCAGCTGAGTGAAATAAAAAAAATCTCACCAGCAGGTATGGTGGTATACACTGTAATTCCAGCTACTCAAGAAGCTGAGGCAAGAGAATCACAAGTTCAAGGCCAGCCTCTGGAATTTATCAAGACCTTGTCTCAAGATCAAATAAAAAGGGGCTGGGGATGTAAATCAGTGGTAGAATGCTTGCCTAGCATGTATGTGGTCCTAGATCCAATCTCCAGTACTGGGGAAAAATATATATTACCAGGCTTATGGGACTCTAAACAAAATAAGAAGTTGTGCTTTCTTTGCTGGTCTTGCAAATACTCTTTAAAAAGTGTTCCTGCACTGATGCCATAACCTTTTAATTAAAGGAGGACGATGTAACCCATATTATGACCATTTAGAGGGACTTATTCACAGGAGATAGCATGCATAAGATTAACAATACAGAGAGAGTAACTTACTCTAAAAGAATTCAAAATAAAATCTTAATTCCTCGGGTGTCAATAATTCCTTGGTCATTAGGGCACTGTGTTATCTTGAAAAAAGAAAAACTGTTTTAAAGACATTGCAGAGTTTCTCTCTTCCTTTCTCATGGTAAAGCTAAAAACAGACAATGTGCTAAAGCAATGGTATTCAGTTTCCATTCTCAAAGGTGAACTGGGTAGGTCACTACAAAGAAGCCTCAAGAATACACAGTGATCAGGCTGGGATTGTGGCTCAGCAGTAGAGCAATCCCCTAGTACGGGCGGGACCTGGGTTCGATTCTCAGCACCACATAAAAATAAAGGCATTGTGTTGTATTCATCTACAAAAAAGATTCTCTCTCTCTCTCTCTCTTAAAAAAAAAAAAAAGAATACACAGTGATCTACTAATGGTCACGAAGCTATTCAAACAGCCTAATAATTAGTGGAGCTAAGAAGAGACTTTCCACTGTTGATCACTTTATATCAGTTCCCTTTACCATGGGCATCCACAAAAATATTTTGTTTTGTACCACTGAATATCCATAGTTTAAATTTACCAAACTTTTATATCATGTCCCTTCATGCCCCGTCACTACCATCAAGACCACAGTTCTAGGAGAAGAAGAACCATCTCTCACCTCCTGTCCTTAAGCTACATAATGGCTCAATGCCCAGTCCCCTACAGAGCCTTCTGTAAATAGCCTGTCCTCAGCAGGAGGGAATCTCTGTCCTTGCTTCCTCTGAGGGTTGAGTATCAGTCTGCCCTACCCTTTTACTTCAAGATTTTAGCACGTCTTCATTTCAAATGTTTCATGCCCCAGGAGAATTAAAAGAAGTTTTTCTTCACAAAACATCTGAGGTCCATGTATTTAATATCCAAACTTTAAAAAAAAAAAAGCTAGCCAATGGTAGACACTTATGAATCAAGCTAAATTATACTTTGGCCATTTTTCTTTTACAGCAATTATCTTTGGCTTTCAGACAAAAATGAATGATTAGGGTTTTGAATCTCTTCTGGCAAAGAAATACACAGCATGAGCTGAATGCTTAACTTTGTGCGTGTCAGTAGAACAAGTTTTATAGATATGAATTTGCAGAGTTAATCCTCCTTCATTATCTCCATTAGTTAACAATGCACATGGAGTCACTGCACATAATTACTGCTCTACCAGACACGGACATTGAAATATTAACTTTCCCACAGACTCAAAATCTTCAGTAAGCAGCTCTTAACAATTCATCATATTAATAATATATGTCACCACAGTCCTATTAAATATTCATGAGATTAAATATCTGTTTTGGAAACCATTTTTGTGATATTTGTTATATTTTAGATGCTATAATTATAACTGAAGGATAAGGAAAACAACCCCCAGGGAAAAGGGGGAACAACAACTCCCAAGAAGAAAGGAGGACAATGGGTCCCGAGGAGTCAAGGAAACAACAGGCTCTGAACTTTCACAATTTCTCCTTCTACAATATTTCCCTGACTGCTCACCTGACATATTCTGCTATAATTAAGTCTATATGGTTAAGTCTCACTACCCATGCTGATATGATGATTAAGTCTCACTTAAACCCTGTAAAAATCAGACCCTTCTTGTAACCAGTTGCCATGTTCTCACCTGAAAATGTGCCATTTTGTTGCTTAATAAAGAAAGCTTGCTGATCCATTGAGGTCTGTTCCCTGTTTCATTTATTTTTGCTTTCAATAACGGCACTTAGGTACCATGATAATAAAGGTAAGTTTAACTGTTTATAACCAGCATTAAAACTAAATCCACATTTATTCAATTTTTAATATGTTTTCAAATGAGAATATTTCATTACACAATGTATAAGATATTTTAAAAGTAATGTTTTTATCCTACAATTCACTCTTCAGAGCTCATTACTACCATTAATTCATGCTTATCTTTCTCATACTTACATAGCTATTTTTACTACACATGTATGTACCTATAAATAATCCATATATAATAAAATTATATGCAGTAGGATTACTAGTCTAAAATTGCATTAAAGAGGAGTAAATTGATTTTCTCAGGTATTTTGTAGGCAAATAACTAATTCCAAATTGAAACTCAACAAGAAATTAGCATGTAATACACTGATGTTTATATAAAAATGTACACACTGTAAAAAGTATTATTTGACATATTAGAATGTCACATTTCTAATCAAATACTTTGTAAGCTTTTATAAAGTCTTTTTATTCAAATTATTACAAAAAACTAGATATGATCTAAAAACAGCAAATAAAAAACTTAGCAGAAAAAGAAAATAAAATTTCAAATAAAGGTAAAAACATATCATTAACCTCAGATCATGTTATGTTACACTTTATGGCTGGAATTATAACAGGTTATTAAGCAGATGATTGAAACAATAGCTACAGCCACAGCTACTTGTAACAACTTAACTTACTGTATG
This sequence comes from Callospermophilus lateralis, assembly GCF_048772815.1. Classification (NCBI taxonomy): domain Eukaryota; kingdom Metazoa; phylum Chordata; class Mammalia; order Rodentia; family Sciuridae; genus Callospermophilus; species Callospermophilus lateralis. The sequence goes on along the minus strand of NC_135312.1, from coordinate 56,271,552 downwards.
TTAGGCACTATTATTAGCACTTAACATTTATATCTCACTTAATTTTTTTCTCATTTAATTTTCACAATAACCAAGTGAAATGGATGATAACATTATTTGCATTTTACAGATGAAAAAGAGGAGGTCTACACCAATTAAATAACATGCCCAGGGTCACAAGTGTGGCAACAAAAGAGTCTGACTCCAGTTCTTCCCTTTCAACCATAATATCAGCACCAGCTCCCAACTCTGAACCCCATTTGCTCCTGGGGCCTTGGGCATGTCCTACAAAGTCTCTAAAGCTCATTTCCTTTAGCTAGAAAGATGTAAATAACGTTAATATATACTAGTTATTGAAAAACATGAGATAGTTCATAAAAAAGTACTGAGAAAAACATGAAACTACACAATGTTGGTTATTATGTTATTGATTAGAAAAGACAATAAAATGTTGAAAATAATGAAAAACATACTGACTGGCTTTTAGTCAAAATTGTAGTATATCTAGTTAAATATTCCTCATTATCTTACCTTGCTTAACTCAGAAATGACTACGTGAAGGCAAACTGAATCAATATAATTATTATACCTAAGAGATAGGGAAGCCAAAATAAAATAAGATAGAAGTGAACAGTGAGGCTACGAAAGTAGCCTTGAACATGGGCATCATGAAAACTGTTGTACTATCACATGTGGTCTTTCAGAGAGCTCTTCAAAATAAGTCTTTTAAAAGCTCCCTGCTTTTAAAAGCTCCCAACCCTAACTTACAATGTCTATACACACATAGTGACTTCTCACAATATTTAAATCCTTAGCCCAGAAAGGGAAAATAATATTCAAATCTTCATCATTCATCAATTTAAATACATTAACATTGGGTTTATTTTTTCATTGGTTTCATATTTTAAATATGAAATATTTTTCATATATATTATGAAAAATATTTTTCATATATATTATGTCAGCCAAGATCCTAAAATAAGTATCACAAAATTTTAATATCAAGAAACTAAAATTCACCAAGGTTTATAATGTTAAGAAATGTATATACCTATGTATGGTAATATGTATGTTGTACATAAGCATGTTGTCTCTATCACTCTGATCTAATATTAGAAAACCAAGAAAATCCCCTGGTATTTTTGGAATTAAACCAATGAAGTACTTACTACATCAAAGACTAGGAAAAAAGATTAAGAAAATAAGCAGTAAAGGAAGTATTGAAAATTTCTTGACAAATACAGACCAATAACTACTTCTATTAAGAACATGAAATTAGTTTTTTATCCATGTTAGAACAAGATGCAGAATTTAACAGAAAGCAATGGGATGAGTAACCTTTTGTTTTCTGCCCACAACACTGACTCAGGCAACCATGAACAATGCCCTATTACCCTTTTGCTAAACTTCTTTCTCATCCTATCCCCATCCTCATTCCTGCGGAGCTGCTCAGCATCCAGCTATCACAGCTATCAGGATACTTAAATAAACAAGATCCTGGGATGATGGTGTGATGACAGGCACCTAAAGAATGTAGCCCCATGCTCTCAAACACCATCACATTTTGCCTGGGCTTTCTTAGAGACTTGGATTGTCATTACTAACAATTTAATGGCTATTTGTCTGTTCTAGATAATCAGTTAACCCTAAGCCTCAGCTTCCTTGTCTATAAAGTGAGGTAACTAGCTTATTTGTAAAGTACTAAGACCTTGCCATTTTAGGAAATCTACACCCAACTTTCCAAGGTTCTGATAATTTTCTGAGGCATGTGATTTTTAAGTATCTTGTGACTATTCAGCCTTTCTTGATGACTATAATGACTTAAAGAAAGTATACAGCCCAAAAGAAAAGAGAAAAAAAAAAGAAACAACAGGGCCACATATTTTCAGCAATTCTTTAATCACTTTCAAGGCTTTCATACCATTAGATAAGGAATAAAGGAAACCTTTAATTGCATATGTCCACAAGTATGTGAAGTCAAATTGTTAAATTTTTACTTGATGATGGAAGATGAAAGAAAATCTAAGAATATATGGAATCTGCAAGGTCCTACCTACCTCCTGGCCGTTCATGCTCTCCATCAGTGTGCAAAAGCATGGCAATAGGCATGCCTACATTCTTGGATCTTCCAGCCACAACCACATTTTTCCCAAATGTTTCAATTCCTTAAAATACAGAGCTTGGTTTAAATGCAGAATCAACAACAAGAAACAAATTAAGCATCAGAACACTCAACTGAAACATTCTTTAAAAAGTTCTAATTAAATTTGGATTTACGCAGCTTGTTTCTAACATGCCCACATTCACTTATTTATAAATATTTATTTTTATGCTTCTTGGATTTGTCACTTTCCCTTTGATTATGTCCTCATTTAAAAACCACAAACATCCTCAAGTTGCCATCAAATTAATTTTAAACATTGAGATTCACTCGAAGAGTTAGAAGTGCAAAGCCTTAAAATATATTAACTACTAATTACAAAATAAGCCAAGTACAACAATATCAAGCTTCACTGGCAATCAAATTTTGAGCAAAGCTGGAATAAAGTAAGTGAAAAAAAAAAAAGGATTTTGCACAGTGCTAATGTACTTCATTCCATACAAAAGAAGCACCAAACTTTCCATTTTAGAAAGATGAAAAATATAAATCCTGAAAATTCATATACTCTACCTCTTTGGGGCTCAGTTTCTTCATAAGTAAAATAAAGAAGTTGAAACTTAGGGTTTTCTAAGTATAATTATTTCAGAGTATGATTCTAGGATCTTCTTTCTCTTGGAGATTTTGTCTCAGAAAACAGCAGATTAGAATAGAGAAGATGCTGCCAGATAGGGAGGTGATAATGGTGGCAGCAGGAAAATCATCAACACACAAAGCAATTTGAGGTCAATTAACATAGAGGTAAATACCTCTACACTCCCAGGCAGTCTGTGAGAGCAAGACTGTATCTGGCATAGTAGAAAAACAAATGTTTACAGTGAAATCTTAGGTCAATAGACATGGCTTCTATAAGAACAACATGTTAGTTCATTAATGGAAAATATAACTCATTTTGAAAAAGTTTTCATCCAAATGCATGAAATTTATAGTTTCAAAGTAGGGAAACAAACTACAATTTGGAAAATTTACTCCCTACATGTTACAACTGCAGTGCCCATAACCTGGCACATGGCCTTCATTCCATTTTATTTGGGATTTGGTCTTTGACTTCTATAATTTTATACCTATCTATAGACTGAAGTTTTGTGGCTTATTATTTCTGTCACTTTGCCGGGTTAAGGTAATTCTATCAAGGCAATCTGCAAATGCTCATTTCAGGACGTAATACCTCTGTCCATCAGACCCCAAGTTACCAACCTGTTCTTTTAATTATTTCCCAAACAGCACCAGCAGTGGCAGGTATGAGAGAATGCTGATCAAGGCACAGTCTTCCAATATTGATAATATGAAATCCATCCACATCTTTTTCTGGGGAAATTCCATTGCATATTGTTCGCTCATCCACATGATCTGAAAAATAAATAAAATTGGTCTCATTTTAAAATTGCTGTTTATGTGGAAATATGGAATGTGAAATATAGGGACCAACAGTCACATCAGAATGGTTCAGTTCCAGGAAAGATGTAACACCCTTACTCTTTCCTTGCCACCAAAAAGCAAGCCAAGGGGGTCTTGACTAATAGCTGTTATTAATGACTCTTAGAGTATACGCTATTATAGGGTCAGAAGTGGCTGGACTGATGAGTCTTTGCCTCAAAAAGTTTGCATATTAAGAGTATTTAAACCCACTTTACTCTAATACAAAACATTTCTGTTAATAGGTTTCTATTCAATACTTTGAGCACTGCAGATTAAAGGGGCTTTATTATTGTGTTAAAAATAGCCATCACATGATTAATTCAAGTTTCCTCTTAAGTTACATAAGGAAAAAGCAAATGTCCAACACACACTTTCCATAAAGCATTAACACATTCAAATCTAAAATATCACTATGGTTTGCTACGCATAAGGAAAAGAACACAACCTGAATAATGAACTAATCAAGTAATATATGGCATACCAATCATCTCATTTAAAAAAGTATTGACATAAAATAGGTTCTTACTATTTTATGAAGAATCATTTAGTTTACCTTTATCTCAATAATTAACTCATGTGCCTAACATATTTGGTATGTACATACTTCTTTGTCCATTACAAAATAAATGCCATTTATACTCTGTGTGTGTGTGTGTGTGTGTGTGTGTGTGTGTGTGACTGTGCACACGCATGTGCTTTCTGGGGAATCAAACCCAGGACATCATACATACTAGGAAAAAGCTCTATCTAGACATGTTTCTTCTTCTTTTTTCCCACCTATATATATATATATTTTTAAATCCTAAAAGCACAAGTCCCAACTGTTTTTTAAAGAATTATGTTTTGTTTCTGACATCTTTGTATTCTAAAGATGACAACTGCCACCTTACTTTAAATATATCCAATTTACCATCATCAAGCTATGAAACTCCATTAAACATAAAAGTAGACACTTTAATCACTTTCAAATAGAAACACTTTGGAAGGTCTCTCTTATCAATAGTTTTTCATTTTTCATAACTTCACTCATTCTATAATGAGCAGGGTAAACCTCATCTATTTTCTCTAAAGCTAGAAGATCATTACAGATTCTAGCAAAACTTTAAATAATTACATGCTTAATTTACTATTTGAGGACAAAAATCATGGTTCCATTTTTCTAAAATCTGGAAGATGATGATGATTATGAAGATGGTGATGAGTCTTTTTTTAGTCATGCAGAAGTTTCATGATATGGATATTTTTGCAATAATTCAAAGGCTTTATAAATGAAAAGAAAAACAATTATATTTGAAGTTCTCATTTTCTAATAAGGGCCCAAGTTAGTTCATTAGTGAAAACTCTAGTAATATATGTATGATATATGTATGAGCTGATCCATTTATTAGAAGAACTCAAAAAGGGCTCTTCTTTAGATTTTAAGAGCTATTTTACCAATAAGCCTGAGCTACATTGACTTTTAGCATCTACAACTCTGTGCTGCCCATTCACTTAAAGAACACTGAAAAGACCTGCCCTCTGTGTCCTTCCTTCATTTCTTCCTCACTCCTGCCTCCTTCCCTTCCTTTCTTGGTTTTGTTTATTTGTTTGTTGTTTTGCATTTTTGTTGTTATTGTTGGGTTGTTTTTTGTTTTGTTTTGTTTTTTTTAGTCCTGGACATCCAGCTCAAGGTCTTGGGTATGCTAAGCACATGTTCTACTCCTGAGTTATACCCTACCTTTTATACTTCGTTTTAAAAAAATCTTTGGGCCACTGATAAAGAATGTGTTATTTAATAAACATAATTAGGGAAATTCCCACGTGAACAAAAGGGATTTTTACTTTATACAACCCACAAAAGTAGGTTCTGAATGTATTACATTAAAAATTAATGTTTATGACTCAAATTTAACAAACTATCTTTATGAGAGCAAAGTCCTCTTATATACTTACTTAACTTCTACTCAGATCATACTTTAGATCATTATTCCATAACAATTTTGTCTTGAGCTACTTAAGTGTTAGTAGTTTTAAAAGACAGATGTGTGGACATTCAAATGGTATGACACAGGATTCAATTAGCTAAGGTTATTTAGTCTAAAAGGAAGGATTTCATATGAATAGAGGAAAAAAGGTTAAGATCAGAAAAATTAAGAAATCCAATTCACTTGTCATTTTTATGAAATTCTGTGTTATGTCAACAGTCGATTAAATTTCACATACATCCTGTGCCAAGAAAGATTTTGTTTTTCTAATGTAATGTGAAATATATAGTAATAATTTGAGTTAGCGTACCTTACATTTAAATAGTGATTTACAATGACTTTCCTAGTTAATGGGGACTAAGGTAGAAAATGTTAATTATTTTGAAGCCTAGGCTCAAAGACTTTGAAATTCAGCCAATCTTAGATAATTTCTAAGAAAGGGATCTAGAATTCAAATTTATATCCTTTTGCTATAAAACCAGCTTTTCCTTCTGTATTATACAGAAGTCATAAAAATGCTAATAATGTTAAATACCATTCAAAGAGTAAAGTAAGAGAGGCCTCTCCCACCCCAACTCCTAGTAAGACATTTGATAACCCTAACATATCCCAAGAAATGTACTGTTTCATCTAAGACTTCAAACACAACACTATTACTGGATTAAATGTTATATGTCTAAGCACATGCAAAAAATATCAAATATTTTTCAATTAATAATATTACCTTTTGATATTTCAGTAAGAGAAATAAATACATTTCATAATTTTGAATGACTTACCTGAAGTCACCCTTAGGACATATGATTAGAAGATTCGCTGATACCAGTTTTGTTACAGTATTTATAAAAACATTTTTGGTTCTCAGAAGCAATTTTATAACCTTACAGTGGTGAACTGGACACTCGTAATCTCTACTACTCCAAACCCCAATCATCTATCTGATCTCATCACTAACTACTCTTTTCTCAATTAGCATCACACTGGTCTCCTTGTTCTTCCTCAAAAAAGTTAGGTATTTCCCACCTTGGCTACAGCCTTCTGTCATGGAAGGTTTTTTTTTCTAAAAACAAACAATCGAAAACTGTCTTGTCACCTTAGCTAAACTATTACCTTCATTCAAATGTTTCCTTACACGATTACATGACATATTTTCACTAATAGACCCACTATTCAGATCACACCATTTTAAAATATATGATCTACTTCTAATAATAGTTAAGTAGCTCATATTAAATCAAACATCTCATAGAAAACAACTGCAATCTTTGGAAAAATCATTAAAAAAAAACCAACTGTCAAAAAAAATGGAGAGTCATTAAAAGCAGACAGATTTGGTGGAAGTGGATATCTGCAAGAAAGGAATATCACCGAAGAAGCTTCCTATTTTGGAGGTTTTTATAGCTACAGGACAGCTGGAATTTGGGTAGAAATTCACAGCCTTACTTGATTAAGGAATCAAAGGATTAAGTTTGGGGCTACTACCACAGTGGAAAAGGAGAAACCACACCCAGGAGACCAAACACTGTATATAAAATCTCCACAGACACACACAGAAAGCAAACTTCTAGAAGCCCCTTTAAGGTGAACAACACTAAATGAATAAAAGTTTTAGCTTGACACACTAAAATAGAAACAAATTTTAAAGTCTTCAATCTGTTATAGGCATGTTCAAAAAACCCCAGCAACTTAGCATCATGCTTAGTAGTAAAATACTGAAACTTTTCACTTAAAATCAGAGAGTATCCAGTCCCAACATTTTTATTTAATGTTTTATTGCAGATCTTACCTGCTAACAAGATTAAAGAAAAAGACATAGAGTTCAGAAAGAAATAAGTAAAACTCTCATCACAGATAGCATAGATGTTTATGTTGAGTATCCCACAAATTTTATAAAATAGTGACTAGAACTATTAAAGTCACTTTAACAAGATCACATTGCACAACTAATTATATTTCTGCCCATAAGCAGAAACTATTAGAAAATAAAATTTTAAAAAATGCTATTCACAGTACTATTCATAAATACTATTTACAATACTAATCATAATGCTTACAAATTTATTAATGCTTACAATTTATTAATTCCCTAGGAATAAATTTTTTAAATTTAAGGATGATTTCCATAACAAGAATTACAAAATACTGTAAACAGTTTTACCTTAATAAATTCAGGGTATATCATGTTTATGAATAGAAGACTCAATAAAGTTGTATCAAGAGTCCCAAATGGATCTATGCTTTCACTGCAATATTGATCATAATCCTATGAGGTTTGTTATTAGATTCTAAAATATATATGAAGATATAAAGAATTAGAATATTCAAAACAATCTTGAAAATTACCAGAGTTAGAAAAATTACACCACTTTTATGCTACAAAGCTATAATTAACAAGAAAATGTGGCACTGGCATAAGGATAGACAATTAGATCTATGGAACAGAACTGAGAGTCCAGTTTTGGAATTATACTCATAAAGTCATTTGATATTTTACAAAAGTACCATGGTGTGTTAGCTTTTCCTCACTGTGATAAAATACCTCCCAGTAGCACCATGGGATGGAAACCAAGCCTTTAATACATGGGACTTTGGAAGACATTAAAGATGCAAACTACAACACATGGCAATCAAATTCTTATTAACAAATAGTACTTGAATACCTGGGAAGCCATGTTGGTGGGAGGAACTAATCATAATACCTGCTTCATACTATACAGAAAAATTAACTGAAAATTGATTGTAAACTTAAGCATAAAAGCTAAAAACTATACAGTTACTAAGTGAAACTTAGAAGAATATTTTTATGGGCTGGGTTAAAGCAAAAACTTTTTTTTAAACAGGGAAGAAATTTTATTTATCAGTCTCCAAAGATAGAAAGGAAAATTCTGCATAAGACTACATAAATTGTAAATGATATTTAATAGATATCACATGAGAAAGTGCCTTCAATGCACTATTTCCAATTGCAAAAACTTTTTAGAATATAAAATGTTTAAGCATAAATGAAAAAAGTAATCAATTAGACTTTAGGAAATTAAAATTTTTATTTTCATCAAAAGATTTTAAGGTTTTTCTGTTAAGAAAACAGGACTGTGAGATATATTTACAAAATATGTATCTGACAAAGAATTTGTATTTAGATATATATATATAAACTTCAAAAGCTCAATAATTAAAAGATAAGTATCTTAATTTCTTAAAATGAGCTAAATATTTAAACAGGAAAGAAAGATATCCAAATGGACAGTAAACATGTGTAAATATAAGATTACTAGTTACTTTAAGGTGAGGGTGAAAGATAGGAAGAGGGAATCACTAGGAAGTGGCATGAGAATACTCTCTCATTTAATGAAAATGTTCTACATTTTGATAGTTACATAAGAATTTAAGTTAAGTACAAATTTATATTTTTCAAAATATGTGCAAAAGTAAACTTACTAGTGTGCATTTCAATATACATAATTTCACATAAAAATCTTAATGTTGAATATAGTTAATAATGTACATACTGAAGTTTTTGTGGTATATTAGTATGTTCTTACCTTTAAATGCTTTAAAAATAAGATGTTTGATGGATTAATAGACGGATAAATATTTGACAAAGGAAATAGCAAAAGTTTAACAACTATAGAATCTAGGTTGAGGGTATATAGGTATTCATTATACTATTTTTTAAATTTTTCTGTATGCTTAAAATTTTTTATAATAAAATGTTAGAAAGGGGGATACAAATACAATCATTCCCCAACACCTTTATCCCTTTCACCACAATATATTGTCTTTTTTCCCACAGTATAATAACTTCTAAAAAATGTAGTTGCTCATTTATGTTGTTTATTTTTATCTGTCTACTACAAATACACAAAGGAAGAAATTTTTGTCTGATATATTCCTACCACAAAGAACAGCACCTGAAAAACAGGGGTGCTCAATAAATATTTACTGAATAAGTGACTATTATTATCTCTACTTTACAAATAAAAAAACTAAGAAAATACTGGTGGATAACTGGGAACAATTAGAAGAAGAGACTACCAGGAGGAAAAGTTGTGTGATCCTTCTATATACTTTGACATCCTTGTTGTAAAAATATTTAAAAAAACACGGGGGCAGGGGGTAGTCATAGAATCTTGATTTATTGACCTATATAATCTTTTTTTTTAAATATTTTTTAGATGTTGGCAGACCTTTATTTTATTCATTTATTTTCATGTGGTGCTGAGAATCGAACCCAGTTGCCTCCTCATGCATGCTAGGCAAGTGCTGTACCACTGAGCCACAACCACAGCCCTATATAATCTTTTTAGACATCTGCACTGTTATATTCTACAATATAAATTTAAGGTGAATGACTTGTGTTTTTGATTTTTCCATTTACTTCTATCCTTCAGACTTGAAAAATCAAAAATTTCAGGCAAAATTTTATGCTAATAGATTAAAGTCTATACTCTAAGAGTGTATATAAAGTCTTTGAAAATTCACTCATTTATTTACTCAACAAATATTTACTGAGTATCTTCCATGTGCCCAGGGCATAGGATAATAAGTGAGCCAACAGACAAAATTCTTGCCCTCTGAAATTTATTCTAATGGAATAAAATGTTTATAAATTAAAACAGTTTGTCTAATCAAACTATTTAACTACAGTATCTTAGTGGATTATTATCTAGAAGTAAATGAGAGATAGAATTCAATGTTCTCAAGCTAATTCAGTGTTCTCAAACTGATGAATATTCTCCTGGCTTCTATATCAAGATTTCAAGACAGAAAATACTTATCTAGTGCCTACCACTTGCCCAATATCATTTAGTAGTTGTTTCATCATCGAGGGGTAGAGAAACAGAAAAGGAATGGGAAATGACTCTAACCTCACTGGGCTACTCCACCTCCCAAGTTGAAAATATTGTGCAGCGTGGAGGTGGAGTGGGAGGTGTTCTCTAGGCCAGAAAGGGTGCATCTGGCTCTCCACCCTTCCTCAGCCTCCCTCTCCTACAGCCACAGAAAATGCCCAGTAAGTTTCCAGACAGGCTTACTTCACAGGCTGTTTAAAAAAAAATTACTGGGGTTGGAACTTACACATTTTGCTAAAGTTGCTAACCTGTGCCCTATATGATTCTCTTGGATGAGGTGTACGGATATGGAGATCCTAAAATTGCCTTATTCTTCTAAAACAATGTTGAAAACACTTTGGTTTATTAAGCCCTTTGTTTCCTAGGCACTCTAATAACTCTACATAGTAAATTATTATTATTATTATTATTATTATTATTATTATTATTATTATTTTATTATTTTTATTTATTTATTTATTTATTTATTTTTGTGGTGCTGGGGATTTAACCCAGAGCCTTGTGCATTCAAGGGAAGCACTCTACCAACTGAGCTATATCCCCAGCCCAATATAGTAAATTCCGTCAAATGCACAGTACTACTTTCAAAGCTATGTACATTATATAGAGGAAAAGACTTAGATAATGAGCTCTTTGTAAAACCACAAGAGAAAAGAAAAACAAAATGTTACATTTTGGAGATCTTGCATGCAAATATTTTAAGGACAATGAGTTAGTCTCAAATTGTTTCCTAACTATCTCTTTCCCCTAGTGCCTCCCATAGAGTTATATAGATTGGATTCTAGGTAAATATGTGTTGACCTGATAAATAGAGGATCAGAGAGCTACCATATAAATAGGGACTTGTGATTTTAGTAAATCCTTGTTAGCATTTCAAGCTAAATATACTCAAAACAGAAGAGAGTTTCATGGTAAAGAAAAAAAAACATAATATTAAAAAGAAAAATAGTAACTACTGTTGTTTAAGAAATGCCTGAATTTGAATATATTTTGAGAAATCAGTCATCTCAAGTTAGATGATATAACAAGTTTGCAATACAACTACTCAAAACACACACACACACACACACACACACACACACACAAATTCTATAGATTTGAGCAACTGAAAAAGCTCTTAGGATGGTTTCCACCTGGGTATGAACAGCAAGGGACTTAAGTGGTTACAAAGACCAACCAATCCCACTAATATGCAAATTATCTCAGTGATTTACTCAGAGATGGGTATAAATCATTCACTTTTATGAAAGAAAGGAAGAGAGAGAGAGAGCGGGTGGGTGAGGAAGGAAGGAAGGGAGGGAGGGAGGGAGGGAGGAAGGAAGGAAGGAAGGAAGGAAGGAAGGAAGGAAGGAAGGAAGGAAGGAAGGAAGGAAGGAAAATGCTTCTCAATGCTGCCATCCTGTGGCGCTTACGTTGCACAAGCAGGTGAGCTGTCTTCATTTTGTCTGCCTTTTGCTCATAAAATCTGTGACTGATCTCAGACTTTCAGCCTCCAGAACTGTGAGAAAATAATTTCTGTTGGTTAAGCCACCCATTCCATGGTATCATGGTTTTGATAAAAGGTGTACCCCTTTTGTTCCTGTGTTTCTCAGGAATATTTAGAAGTAAAATGGTTGAATTGTGAGCGCTGTAACCCACTTAGTCCATCCTAGTTTTGATGTGCTGGGTGATTATTGTGGCAGGTGAGGTGTGGCTAGAGAAGGTGGGTCACTGGGTGCATACCCTGGAAGGGTGCATCTTTCCTGTGGCTCTGCTTCCTGATCCTGCCATGAGTTGAGAATCTTTCCTCTGCTGGGGCCACTTTTGGTATTTATTCTTTTATTTTGCTTGGCATTCTCTGGAGTTTGGTGTCTGTCACTCATTTCACTTTCAGCCATTATTACTTCAAATATTTCTTCTGTGCTGTTCTCTCTTCTCCTTCTGGTATTCTAATTGTATATTTACACCTTTTGAAAATGTCCCACAAAAACTAGGATATTTTGACTGGTTTTGTCTTGAATCTACAAACAATTGGAGGAAATCTGACATCTTAATGTTGAGTGTAAAACAAGGTGTCTTTTTTTTTTATTGGTTGTTCAAAACATTACAAAGCTCTTGACATATCATATTTCATACATTAGATTCAAGTGGGTTATGAACTCCCATTTTTACCCCAAATACAGATTGCAGAATCACATCGGTTACACATCCACATTTTTACATAATGCCCTATTAGTAACTGTTGTATTCTGCTACCTTTCCTATCCTCTACTATCCCCCCTCCCCTCCCCTCCCATCTTCTCTCTCTACCCCATCTACTGTAATTCATTTCTCTCCTTGTTTATTTTCCCATTCCCCTCACAACCTCTTATATTTAATTTTGTATAACAATGAGGGTCTCCCTCCATTTCCATGCAATTTCCCTTTTCTCTCCCTTTCCCTCCCACCTCATGTCTCTGTTTAATGTTAATCTTTTCTTCCTGCTCTTCCTCCCTGCTCTGTTCTTAGTTGCTCTCATTATATCAAAGAAGACATTTGGTATTTGTTGTTTAGGGATTGGCTAGCTTCACTAAGCATAATCTGTTCTAGTGCCATTCATTCCCCTGCAAATTCCATGATTTTGTCATTTTTTAGTGCTGCATAATACTCCATGGTGTATAAATGCCACATTTTTTTTATCCATTCATCTATTGAAGGGCATCTGGGTTGGTTCCACAGTCTAGCTATTGTGAATTGTGCTGCTATGAACATCGATGTGGCAGTATCCCTGTAGTAAGCTCTTTTAAGGTCTTCAGGGAATAGTCCCAGAAGGGCAATAGCTGGGTCAAATGATGGTTCCATTCCCAGCTTTCCCAGGAATCTCCATACTGCTTTCCAAATTGGCCGCACCAATTTGCAGTCCCACCAGCAATGTACAAGAGTACCCTTTTCCCCACATCCTCGCCAGCACTTGTTGTTGTTTGACTTCATAATGGCTGCCAATCTTACTGGAGTGAGATGGTATCTTAGGGTGGTTTTGATTTGCATTTCTCTGACTGCTAGAGATGGTGAGCATTTTTTCATGTACTTGTTGATTGATTATATGTCCTCCTCTGAGAAGTGTCTGTTCAGGTCCTTGGCCCATTTGTTGATTGGGTTATTTGTTATCTTATTGTCTAATTTTTTGAGTTCGTTGTATACTCTGGATATTAGGGCTCTATCTGAAGTGTGGGGAGTAAAAATTTGTTCCCATGATGTAGGCTCCTTCATTACTTTAGGCTGTTTCTAGTTTCTCTCTAGACATCCTTTAAATTTTAATGTACAGGTTTTCCCCATGCTTTGTCAAGTTTATGTCTAAGGATTACATATTTTAATGGTATTTTACATATTTTTTTTAAATTCAGTATCTGATTGCTTGATGCTAGTATGGTGGCATTGATTTTTGTATACTAATATTACATTCTCCAGTCTTGCTAAACTCACTTATTAGTACTAGTAGGTTTGGGGGAATTTTTTTTTTCATTTTTATTTGTTTTTATTTTTTGTAAATGACATTGATTTTTTTTTCATACACATTAAGTCATCTGTCTTTTATTAATTTTTTTGGCTTATTGGATTAGTTAGACTCTCCAGTACAAAGTTAAGTGGAGGTGAAATCAGACATCCTTGACTTCTTCGTGACTGTAGCAGAAAAATATTCTATCTTTCAAAAATCAATAATTATGATAGCTTCAGAATTTTCATAAATGCCTTTAATTCACTTGAAGAAGTTCTCTTCTATTATTAGTTATTTGTCAGCCTTTATTGATAATTGATGATAGATTTTTATCAAATTCTTTATCTGTATCTATTGAGATGACAATATGATTGTTTTCATTTTTACTTTGTTCATATGATGAAATTCATTGTTTTATTTCTAAATATTAAAATGATGTTGCATTACTGGAGTAAAATGCATTTGATCATGATAATTGATCCCTTTATATATTGTTGGATTCATTTGTTAAGTTTTTGTTAATATATTTTACATCTATATTTATGAAGGATACTAACCTGTGGTTTTCATTTCTTGTAATGTCTTTTTCAGGTTTTTGGCATAAGGGTAATCGTGGACTCTATAATGAGTCAGGAAGTATTCCTTCCTCTGTATTGTATTCCCTAAATATTTGACAGAATTCTACAGGGAATCTATCTGAATATAGACTTTTTGTGGAATGGTTTTAACTACAAAATAAATTTTAGTAGTATCATTGAGGAAAAGCAGAGATTATTATTTGGGACCATTCTTTTCTAAGATAGGCATTTAGTGCTATTTATTTTTCCCTAAGAGCCATTTTAATGGAATCTCATAAATTTTGATATGTTGTATTTTGTGTATGTGTATTCATAAAAAGTCTAAAATAATTTGTAATTTTCCTTTTTCCTCTACACAAGGGTTATTCAGAAGTAAATTATTTAGTTTTCAATTGTTAGGATTTTTTAGATATTTTTCTGCTATTTATTTTTAATTTATTTCCACTGTATTCTGAGAATGTGCTTCATGTGACATGAGTCCTTTAAATTTGAGATTTGGTTTATGGCCTAGAATGTGGTTTGTCTTGGTAAGTATTCCATATGAACTTGAAAAAAGAAAAGTATATTCTGATATTTGGAAGAAAGTGTTATACAAATGTTAATAGGATCAAATGGGTTGATACTATACTCAAATCTACATACATACTGATTTTCTGCCTATTTGTTTTCTCAATTATTAAGAGAGATATTTTAAAACCTCTAGTGATAATTTCAGATGTTTCCTTTTTCTTACTATTCCACTGGGTCTGTTTTCACATAATTGAAGCTTTCCTATTAGGCATTTAAATTAAGATTGTTATTTCTTTTTGATTAGCTGAAATCTCAAGTACTATGGAATGACCTCTTGATCCTTGGAAATATTCTGAAATATTCTTTGCTTGATATTAACATAAGTACTCAAGCTTTCCTTTGATTAATGTTAGCATCCTCTTACTTTTAATCTCTCTGTTTTTACATTTGAAGTGTTTTTCATGTAAGCAACATAAAGTTAGGTCTTGATTTTTATCCAATTTGACAACCTCTTATGTTTATTGGGTTACTTTCATTACATTTTACATGTTTAAAACTATCATACTATTATGTGTTTTCTTTGCTGTCTTTTCTCCATCTTTCTTCCTTTAGGTTCATTGAATATTCATGACAACCCTATTTATAATATATTTTATGTCTTTCATTTAGATATTAATTTAACATTATTAATATTAATAATTATTAATATATCAACACAATTAAATAATATAATATATTATTATAATATAATAAAATAATTTTTCTCTTTTATTGGCTTATCAGCTATAAATATTGTGGTATTTTAATGGTTGTTTTTGGTTTCACAGTGTACATCTTTAACTTATCATAGTATATCAACAAGTGATACTGTATCACTTCACATATAGTATAAGAATGGAACAACAATATTCTACCACTCATTCCCTCTTGACTTCTATGCTATTTTTGTCATACACTTTACTTTTACTTATGTTACAAATCATATGCTGTATCGGTTTCATTTTTAGTTAAATAGTAGGGAGAGACACACACACACACACACACACACACACACACATATATATATATATATATATCTTTTTTTTTTTTTACACAAGTAGTTACCATTTCCAGAGCTTTTCATTCCTTTGGATAGACATACATATATATATATATATATATATATATATATATATATATATATATATATATATGTATAGTATCATTTCCTTTTTTCCTGTAGAACATCCTTTAATATTTCTTATATTAGAAAGAAAACGCTACCAGTAATTAATTCTTTTAGCTTTACCTAGAATCTCCCTTTTCTGGTATATCTGGGAAAAAAAGTTTTTTGTTTGTTTTACTTCTTGCTTTTGAAAAAAAAGTTTTTTACACTGGGTATTGAATCCCTGTTTGACTTTTTTAGTTTTTCCCTTTTAATACTTGGAAGAAAGATGCTCCACTATTTTCTTGCTTGCATTGTTTCTGACAAGAAGTTTTTCATCATTCTCTGTGTTTTTCTAAAGGCTACATATCTTCCCTACCCTGCTTCTTTTATGTGTTTGGGGGTTTTGTTTTGTTTTTTTCTAGTAGTTTTAAATAATTTGATTATGGTGTTGTTTGATGTAATTTTCTTCATATTTCATGGGCTTTTAGTTTGTTGAGCTTCCAAATAAAAAAAAAATATGGAAAATAAAAGTTTGTTGAACTTCTTGGATTTTTAAGTTTCATAGTTTACAAAAAAAAATCAAATCTCAGTTACTTATAAAAGGCTACTTATTTATTCATTGAATTCCAATAAGAATTCCACTGCCCGGGGCTGAGGTTATGGCTCAGTGGTAGAGCACTTGCCTTGTACATGCAAGGCCTTGGGTTGGATCCTCAGCACCACATAAATAAATAAATAAATAAAGTTAAAAAAAAAAAAAAAAAAGAATTCCACTGCCCAACTTCTTGTAATTTACAATAACCTGTAACATCCAGCTTCCAAGATCACTGAAACAAAATCAGGAGTAGGAGAGGAATATAGTGCACTTAACCATCTCAGTCCAAATGTGGATCAAGAAGTCACTTTGCCTCACAGTAGCCACAAGTTGCATGGGCTCAAGGTAATTGCCAAGAGAAAATAGGAATTACAAGCAGATATGAGTATTTGGAAAACTTCATTTGCCTCTGTCACAGAAAAAAAAAAAAGCAGTTCTCAAATAGATAATGATAGTAAATGGCCTGAGAAGGCCTCCCTAAAGCAATGGCATTTAAGCTAAGACCTGAGGATAGGAAAGACTGAGCCTTAGTACATTTGAAAAGTAGCCAACATAGTCAAGGGGTCAGTGGCCAAATCCTTATTCAAGTAATAAATGTGCATTTTTCTAGCATGCTCTCTCTATAATGAATACTATAGCAGCAAATTTTCAAGGATATATGGGTATGAGAGTCTCATCAAATCTTAAACAGTGACATAGCTACTCTGTTTCATGTAGAAACATAGATGACACTTAGGTCAATTATAAAAAAGCAGTGACTGAGAAACTTCAGGATTCATACATTCCTTCACTAATACTCATTGAGTCTACCATGATACTGGATAGATTTCAGGGATAAATTGTTGACTACAACTGTCCCTAAGTGGAATTGTTCTGAATACTAAAACATAGAACTTGGGTTTCTCCCATAGAGAAAGAGAAAGAGAGGGAGGGAGGGAGGGAGGGAGAGGGAGAGAGAGAGAGAGAGAGAGAGAGAGAGAGAAAGAGAGAGAGAGAGAGAGAGAGAATGAATGATAGAACAAAAATCAAGTTAAAATTTAAAAGCCATTTATTTAGAAATAAAATAAAATAAATGGCTCTACATACATGAAAGAGTCCAGGATGATTAAAATGTACTGCTCTGACCAAGAACTTTAAAACCAGAATAGTAAGTATTCTGCATACATAAATTTGATGATATCTTATGAAAAACAATTATACCAAAAGTTTTTTTCCTACTAAATAAAGGATCAAGTTCTAGACAAATATACCTCTCTCCACACTTATAAATTAGGTTCAATAGCCACACTTTTATACCTACTAATTATTAGAATATTTATTTATGTTAAATCCACAGAGTAAACTCCCGCTCTTTAACTTGCCCCCTTTAGATTTAATCATTTAATCCTATACTTATTTCTCATCTCTCTGTTCAATTCTATTACAGTAATCAAAAGATTTTAATTCTCAAATGTTTGAAACTAGATAACTGAAGGAAATACTTGAAAAATATTGTACAAAAAGACAATATAGACTAAGCCTTCCCATTCTACCTAATGGTGTCAGAAACAAGTGAGAAGTAGGCTTCTCAGAAAATAAGCAAATATGGAAGAGTAAGCAAGCATCTCCAAATGCCTACCTTAGAGGCTTTGTGGTGACACCAAGACTGGGGTCAGAAGCACATTGTATCTGGTTCTTCTGGCCACACACTGCTACCCTGGTCTCTGTGAACTTAATAGGTTATTCATTTCCCTCAGTTTTCTTAACTATAATTCACAGGTAAAAACAGATCCTAGTGTTAAGGGTTGTGAGTGTTAAATGAGTGATTATTGTTTCCTAGGCTTAGATATAAATGCTTTCACACAGTTCATACCATTTAATTCCTCTTAAACAAAATTCACTGTGCACCAAGTCCCCTACTATGATAAATGTTCATAGCAAAATTCCACTGTGCTTTGAGATTGTGGATATTATAATTTCCCTGTCATTACCTTGAAAAGGATGTCACTATTTCCTGGTTTTAAAGAAACATTGTTCTACTTTTTAAAAAATTCTATATGCAAATATATACTTCACAAAAGATTTAACTTTCAATAGAACATCAGAGTAATAGATATAACTCAATAAAATTCAAAGCAAATAAAATGCCTACTTATGAGAAAAAAAAGGAACCTGAATAACAGACTTCTCACTCATCTTAAAATTCTCACTAATCATTACTGATAGAATCTATGCACAATCTGGACAAGTGAAATACCTACATATGGTCTTTTTAGTCCTTTTAATCTTTAAAGTCAGCTATAGGAGAGATAAGCTATAATGACTGTAGACACACAGTTATAACCTGGGTACCTCCAATCCTAGCTAAGGTTGCACAGCTTTCAAACACAAACAGGAGCTTAGCCTATGACAGACCTAGTACCATTAGACAGGAAATGATTCTATCTCATTCCTTTTCTTTTACCCTCCTGAAGTACATGAGAACTGATTACAGGTTCTATTTAATCCTTATACAACCTTGTGCTCCCAACATTAGAATTGTAGTTATAGTTTGGAGTTTATTTTATTCAAGACTTTGGCCTAATTGTGAAAAAGAATCTCAGATTTCTACAATAAAATAACTGGGAATCCATTTTTATTACTACATAACAGATACTTCTTTATATTGATTATTTTGTTTAATTCTCAAAAAATCCTTATTGTAGGAATTATCTTTTTTATTTTATAGATAGGAAGAGTAAGATACAGAGAGGTGAAATAAAAACTGACCAATATTTCAATATTACCTATTAGTAAATGGTAGAACCAAGATCCAAACCCAAGCCATGGGTTTCTAGAGTTTACCTTTTAACATGTTACATTAGACTGTCTTTCAGAACATTATAAGTCATAACATTAGCACATACATTTCAAACAATCATCCTACTCACTAGTTAATACTGATAAGCTGGTGAGGGCACCAAAGATGGCTAAAAGTATTAGCATGGGAGATCAGTCTGCCTGGATTCAAATTCCAGCTTAATTACTCAGAAGCTCTGTAACCTGGAAGGAAGTTATATAACCATTTTGTGCCTGAAATACCACATCAGAAAAATTTACATAACTTCAACTCCACAGGATTATTGTGAGGAGTCAATGAGTTAATAAATGTAAACTGCCTGACATAATAAATGCTTAACGCAATTAATATTCACCATTATTATTTTGTGTGTATGTGTTTAGGTAAATATATAGAGAGAGACTTTTCAGCAAGATAGAAAAAGGCCCTTGCACAGAGCATCTAGAATTTGCTATGGTCCCTTTGATTGTTTCTTACTCTGAAATGAACAGAGTTCAATTTGTTTTCTAGTACAGATGGATAGCCAGTGCCATCTAGTGGCATATTGATAACAAAGTCCCCAAATAAGAAGGTTGCTCTTAAAGGGGTAAAATTTCTAGATAAAATTTTGATTTTATTAAGATAAATTAAATCTAATACAGTTAGAACTCCCTGAGAAATTACATGTAGTAGTTTGTAAAATGATTTTTAAATTTTTAAATTGATAGATTAAAAATTATATGTATTATGGTGTACTATATATATTTTTTGATGGAGCTGGAGATTAGACCCCAGGGCCTTACTCATGCTATGCAAGCTCTGTATAACTGAGCTACATTCCCATTCCATTATGTTTTCAAACATGTATACAATTTTATAGATTGGCCAAGTCAAACTCATTAGAATATCTAATCTATATATAATTTTGTGTGGTAAGACCCCGTACAATCTACCTTCTCAGTAATTTTTAAGTATACAATACATTATTAACACTATAGTCACCATGTTGTTCAACAGAATTTATTCATCATGACAGAAATTTTGTGCCCTTTGACCTATCTAGACACACACACACACACATACACACACACACACACCCATTCACACACACACACACTCCAGCCCCCATCACAGTAACCACATTCTACCCTGTATTTCTATGGGTTCGACTTGTTTTAGATTCTACACTTAATGATATCATGCAGTAATTGTCTCTCTTTGCCTGGTTTATTTCACTTAGCATAATGTACTCCATATTCTTTCATGTTATCACAAATGGCAGGATTTTCTTCTTCAGTGACTCAACATCATTCCATAGTATACACACAATATTTTCTTTATCCATTTATCTGTTGATAAGTATTTAGGTTCATTCTATATATTGGCTATTATAAAAAATCCTTCAGTGGATATAAGAATACAGATGTCTCCTTGGCAAACTGATTTCATGTCCTTTGGATATACACCTAAAAGGGGGACTCCTGGATTATATGATAATTTTATTTTTAACTTCTGAAGAACCTCCATACTGTTTCCTATAATGAGTGTACCAATTCACATTCTCAACAAAAATTCAGGACAGTTTCCTTTTCTCCTCATCCTGGTGCCCTTTTATGCACATCCTTATCACCTATTTTTTTGTTTTCATGATAGTAGCCATCCTAACAGGTAGGAGGCAATATCTCATTATGTTTTTTTTGTTTGTTTGTTTGTTTTTAAAGAGAGAGAGAGAGAATTTTTCAATATTTATTTTTTAGTTTTCGGCGAACACAGCATCTTTGTTTATATGTGGTGCTGAGGATCGAACCCGGGCCGCACGCATGCCAGGCAAGCGTGCTACCACTTGAGCCACATCCCCAGCCCTCATTATGGTTTTAATTTACTTTCCCCTAATGATTAGTGTGATTGAGCATTTTTTATATACATGCTAACTATTTTTATGGGTTTTTTTGGAAATGACTATTCAGTTTCTTTGTCCATTTTTTAATCAGGTTATTTGTTTCCTTGCTATTGAGTTTTGTGAGTTGCTTGCATTTTTTATATTAACCCCTTGTCAAGTATGTGATTTACAAATATTTTTCCCATTCTATATGTTGTCTCCTCTCTGTTGTTTCCTTTTCTGTGCATGAGCATTTTAGTTTGATACAATCCCATTCATGTATTTTTGCTTTTATTGCCTGTGCTTAGGAGTCACATCTAAGACTCAGAGCCCAGAAGAATGTCAAAAAACTCCCCAAGTTTTTCTCTTTACAGTTTACAGTTTCAGGTCTACATTTAAGTCTTTGATTAATTTCTTAAAGAGACTGTCCTTTTCTAATGTGTGCTCTTGTCAAAAATAGTTGACCTTAAATGTGAATTTATTCGTGGGCTCTCTATTCTGTTTTATTGACCTATGCATACCTATTTGTTCAAGTACTGTGCTGATTTGAGTACTATAGCTTTGTAGTTGATTTTGAGATCAAGTAGCATGAGGCCTATCTTTGTTCCTTTTGCTCTGAATTGCTTTGAATATTCAGGGTCTTTCATAGTTTCAAATGAACTTTAGTATTGTATTATCTATTTTTATGCAATGTACTACTGAAATTTTGATAGGTATTACAATGAATCTATAGATCACTTGGAGTAGTATGGACATTTTAAGAGTTAGTATTGTTATATGTCTTGTAAAACTATTTAAATATTGTAAAAATGCAAGTAGAGGAAGTTTCGACAACTGCAAGCTATAAAATGATTGCTTATCAAATACAGTGCCAAAAGTATTTTTTTTAAGCCAAACAACTGTCAAACAGCAACAAAACTTTTTGGGAAGATTTATAATAAATCTCATTTATCTAGAATATGAAATGGGAGTATTGTATGTGTTGAATTTTTCACCTAGTTTTAAAAGGAAGTGATATAACACTACATTAACATGAAGAATATACAGCATTATCTATCTCAGAATTTTTCTCAGAAGGAAACCTTGATAACTTCTATGATCCTTTCCAATTTTACTATTTTTAAATGCCACTAGATTGGAGAAAAATAATTAAAAGTATGAATTTTTGATATAATTTAAACACCATAAAATGTATCATGTATACCAAGATATTAAGTTACATAATTAAAGGAAATATAAAAACATCATATAACTTTATTTTCTGCCCATCATAAAATTGTTAATAAAAACTTACATAACTTGAAACTGTAAAAACTAACTTCTAATATAGCAATCCTCACTTGCACAATTAAAATATGCACAAATTTCAGAACCTCAATTTAGTTAAGTGATACCATTCCTCCAACAACAACATAGTTCAAATTTCAGCTATCATTCTATATTAACTGTAATTACATAACAGCTACTGGTTGTTCAGTCCATAATTACTATGTAAATAACAGATCAGCATCATGATCGCTGACCAATCATACCACTTCTTTCAAAGACCCCTGGAGAATGGATACTGCATGTTTTTTCCTCATGTTTTTACCCAGTTAGAACATGGGAGACCAAAGTATGTTGTCACCATGTCTCCCAGACAGATAAACCCATATGACATTTTACAAAGTAGAAAACTAACAAAGGGCATTAACCTATAAAGATGAAAGTTCAGTGAACACTCATAAAATGATAATACTAAAAGTGAAATGTTACATGAGTAGTAGATCTGAAAAATGGTAACAGCAAAACAAAGATAGGAGAGACAGAGGCCTGTATAAAGTGAAGGCAAGAACAATATTGAAAAGCCACTTCCACAGGGTTCTAATTGACTGTAAATTGACTGTGGAATGCTGACATTGCATCATTTGCAGAGATTTGGCTATGCATCCAGAGGAACTTAGTGAAGGTGAACTGATTGACATAAACATAGGAAGTATGATAAAAAGGATGATGGTGTCCCAGAGAAATGATAACTGCATAAAATTTCACATTAAAGGAACTATTAGCAATATTTCATAACATTGAAAGTATCAAGGATAAAATGTTGGAAGCTGATCAAAACTTGGACAGGAATATGACAGTTCAATTTGCCATAGCATTGAAAAGATGTTCGCTCCACATCATAAGTTGTGTAATGAAGGGTAAGCACTTCAAACTTCAGACTACTCTTTTTTGTTTTTTTCAGTACTGGAGATCAAAGTGAGGGTCTCACACATGCTAGGCAAGTGCTCTACCACTACGCTATATCCCTGTCCCTCTTATGTTGAGACACTAAGTTGCCTTGATTGTCCTCAAACTTGCCATCCTCCTACCTAGATCCCCATAGTAACTGGAATTAGAGACTTATGTCACCATGCCAAGCTCATACTATACACTACTCTTTACAAAACAAACACAAAACAAAAAAAAAATTTAATTCTCAAAGTTGCTAATGTTTTAAATTAGTGTTTTGAATAAACATTAGTTTCACTTTTTATTTCACTATATTTATAAACCATACAAAGACAGTTTGTAAGAATTTAAGAAAAAATGTTAAAGTCAGAGAAAAATTATTGTTTCTTATTGATTATTAAGATTATATTGCTTGATTTTAGTGTACACAGTCATTGTTATGGTTGTACACTATTGTGCAAAGCAAGAAGTGTAGGTATTGCCAATGCCTAAATTTTTCTTTCATAGGTTTTCATCAATGTCACCATAAATGATTCAGAAGTTGTTACCTATTACCCCACCATTAGTATAATAGTTAGTCTCCTTCTGAATATATTGCATAAATTACCTGTAGGTATATGATATTATGTTGAAAGATACCCTTTATCCTAGACAAACCAGACATATGGAAGAGCCTTATGTACCTGGAAGCGGTAACTGAACTAATATACCACTGACTCTTGGGTCCATGTTCAATTGATCAGTTATATCCAAAAGTTCTTCCTGAGAAACATCCTTAGGTTTTAGAATGAGCTCACTACAGATACCTGGAAGAAAAATAAGCAAAATCACTTACCTAACCGAAATACGGTTTTTCATTAATGGTGTTCAACAGTGTGTAATTCATTTCCTATGCACCCATCCCACTGGAGGGAAAGCCCCTCATACAAAGACAGTATTCAACATATCATAGGGTAGGATTTCTCAAATAGATCAGATGTTTTCTCATGATTCATACGCATTCTTTGGTTATACATTCTTTCCCAAGTGACAATTTGCACTAATTTGATACAACCTACTATTAATATATTTAACCAGAGTAAAAATAGCACTACCACCAACACTATTAGGCCAACTAGAAGAGAGTAAGGGAGGTTGTTATTTCATTAAAGCAAATATAATGAATATGTAGGCCCTTTTAATATTAAGTATTCCTCTAATATCTCCCATAAAATATGAAATCACGTTGAATTCACTCCATAAAAAATCAGAAGAAAACTAGTAAGATTAACATAAACTTTGGTAACTGGATAATCTCTAATAATAATGATTCATGCTATTCAAATGATGCTTATTTGATAATCATCATTTATAATGATCACACTTTTAAATAAAAACACTAAACAATAATTCCAACTAAAACACATACCCACCTACTGCTGAAGCAGCTTTTATCTTATTCCTGACATATGTATGGCTTGCTGGGTTGTCTCCCACTAAAATGATACTGAGGTGAGGTCTTCTGTGCCCAAGGGCAATCCATGATTCCACACCTTGATGTATTTCTTTCTGGATTTGCTTGGCCATTTCAGTTCCTGAGATGACAACAGCTTCATATCTATGGAAAATGAAACAAAAAGTTTTAATACTAAAAACGCATATATATTCTTTCTGAAGAGATAAATCATCAGAGCTTAGTTAAAACCAGCACCTAACTTCAAACTTGTGCTCCATGTTGTGTATGAGTAGCCCCACAGACTTGTGACCTTAAGGCTAAATCAGTTCACTCTTGCTAAAAAATATTTCATTCATTCCACTGCATAAATTTAAGGTACAAGAATGAAAAAAACAAGGATAGGCATCCAAAATTTGATTTTCTCAATTATATTGAACACTCTTCAGATTCATAAATATATTTGTAATTTTGTGAAGGATTCCAATTCTGCTTTTTAGTTCTACTTTATAATCCAACCCCTATAGGGGAAATGTTTGTCTTTCCCCAAAATTTATATGTTGAAATCCTAACCCCCAATGATATAGGATTTGGAGGTGGGTCATTTGTTAGATGATTAGGGCAAAAGGATGGAGTCCTCATGAATGAGACTAGAGAGGGCCTCATTTTTCCGTGTGAGCACACAGAAGATAACTATGCATGAATCAAGGAGGAGGTCCTTACTAGATACCAAATCTCCTGGTACCTTAATCTTGGACTTCAGCCTTCAGAACTTGAGAAATAAATTTCTCTTGTTCATAAGCCACTAAGTTTATGGTATGCTGGTTTAGCAGCCTAAATAAACAAAAACACTACTTTATACATTTCTTTATAACTTTCATTCATATACATTTTTAATTGTCAAGCCACATACTCAAGATCTCTACTATAATATTGGCTATATTATGTATTCTTTCTAAAGAGATAAATCATCAGAGCTTAGTTAAAACTAGCACCTAATTTCAAACTTATGCTCCATGTTGTGTATAAGTAGCCCCCAAAGCTTAAGGCTAAATCAGTTCACTCTTGCTTAATACATCCTATATAAGAGCCTGAAGCCATGAGCATCATGCTACACAACTCTTTTAACTTCTCCAAGGAATAATTTTATCCTATCACCCTGATCAACACCCTGACTTAAGCTGTCAGTCTTTTCATGCTTATTACAATTATAGACTAAATCAAATTAAAATAAATATGCTTAATTTTAAGTTTTATTTTTAAAGATAAATTAATAAACTTTTTCCATTAAGAATTTTTGTTTCCCATATTTTATGAATTTATTTAAGTGGACTTTTAATACTAAAATATAAATTACCTTCTATATTAGCAAATATTAAGGGTTGCAGATATGATAAATAATTACAGCACAATTCTTTTCTAAGAGACAGTAAAAAAGTAAACACTTTTAATAAATTAATTTGTGTCAGCAATATTCAGTTAGGATAAAACATTCTTACAGAAACAGGTTTATCTGCTAACAGATAATTCACTCTCACAGTAAAGAACACATTTATATTTTAAAATACAAAACACTTGGTCTCTGTCTTATGTTTATAGCATATGAATAGAAATGTTGTTGTTGATGCTATTAATTGATTCTGTTAAACACAATAATTTGTTCATAGACTACTATGAAGCTGTCCGTCACTGAACATGGTCCAGGGTAATTATGGACCAGATGCTACCAAGACATGTGACCCTGAGGATGTCAGAAATGACAATGGCATAAACTGATTCCTAGCTTCCAAAAAGACAAAACAACTATATACAGATTAAATTCGACTACATCCTATGTTAAGTCTGAGAAAGTGGAAGGGATTCCTTTACAATAAAGCATTAAGATGTTAAATCAGATTACTATGTATAACTGAAATGATATAGCCTAGCTGGTGTTTGTGAGTAAATTAAGAATTGAGATTCTGAGAATTTTCATTAGTAACTGGTCCTTTGCATTGATTCCTTCAGTCACCTCAGAGCCCAACCAAGCCCACTCTATAGAAACAATAAGAAACTGAATGAAGCTACCCAGAATTAGCAGAGGCCCCATGAGAGAATGCCTGCATCAGTCTATAAGCTAGAAGAACTGAAAACACATTTTCTGGATCACAGAATGTAGTGCATAAAAAAATGAGACTTTTCAATATGCATACTATTGAAAAGCTAAAAGGGTAAAGTGCACCACTTACATGAAAACTATATTCCAGTTAAAGAAGACATATGAAAAAAAAATTAAGTAAATATTTAATATATCATGTGTGACATAATAGAGGGAAAGGACCCATTTGAGGGCCAAAATTATTTTGTATCAATGGTTAAGGTGAAACT
Source organism: Callospermophilus lateralis (assembly GCF_048772815.1). NCBI lineage: Eukaryota > Metazoa > Chordata > Mammalia > Rodentia > Sciuridae > Callospermophilus > Callospermophilus lateralis. The sequence continues at coordinate 56,244,209 of NC_135312.1, read as the reverse complement.
GTTAAAAAAGGTGATATTGGAACAGAAATAAATAAAACTAATAAGTAGTGTGTGAAAAGAATATTAGGCCCAGGGAAGCACAGAGCATAGCATGTATGAAAGCTTTTAGGCAGGAGTGTGCTGGCATGTTGGAGGAGCAGCAAGAGTTGCTATAGTGAGGAGAACAAATGAACCAGGAAAAGATAGGAAGTCAGAGAAGTAGCTAGATATCAGGTCATACAAGGCCCTGCAAGTCTTTAAAAGGAGATTGGCTTTTATTGTGAGACAGGCAGTCATTTAGAGATTCTGAAAAGAATGACATGAACTGATTTTCTTTTAGAAAATGAAATCTAGTGAAAATATGGAGGGTAGATTTATAAAATCACAAGGAGAGAAGGAGATGCCAATGAGACCAGTGTATTCCAAGTAAGGGATGCTGGTGCATTAGACAGTACTGGAGGTGCTAAGTTGTCTAATTGGGAATCTTTTTGAGGGCATTTACTGAGATTGGGTGCAGGATTTGAGAAGAAGGATGGAAGTCAAGGGTGACACCAAATTTTTTTTAACCTCAAAAATAAGTAAAAAGGAGTTTTTACTAAAATGCAAATTCCCAGGGCCACTTCATGAGCTTCTTTAGACTCACTGCTAAAGAACACTATGCTCACCAAGTTCCAAACTACACACCAACTATATTTTAATTCACCAATGATGTATGTTCTGATTTCTGGCCCTTCACATACACTATTCCTTCAGCCAAGCATTCTCTTCTCTTTCTTACCCCTCCAGCCTCCCTGGCAAGTCCATCCAACACATTACTCAAGTCTCAACTTAGAAGACTTTCTACACCATGGAGGAATTGCCTCTGCTAGGGGCTCCCACAGTAGTCTGTTCTTAACTTTCAGTACTATATTAAATTCTTATTAACATTAATCTCTCTCCCCAGTAGACTCTAAGCTTTCCTTTATTCTCTTGATATTGCCAAGGTTTTTAACTTTAACCAATTAGCTAAAGGGTATTTCATTGTTATTTTGATATACATTGCCCTAATTACTAAAGTTTGGATGTCTTAGAGGTATATTGGCCAAAGTTCTTCTATTGAAAGCTTACTGTCTCTTTTGACCATTTTTCTGTTCAGTTACATTATTAATCTATGTCCATGTTTTAGTAGTTATTTAATAGTATTTTGGGAATTGTTTAGTAGAACTATATTTTAGTTTAATAGTTATCATTCCCCACAGCTTTATTAAAATATAATTTAAAAAGACAAACTATAAGTGTGTGTGTATTTATGGTGTACAACATGTTTTGTATATGTATGCATTGTAAAATGGCTAAATAAAGCTAAGTAACATGTCTATCATGTCACAAACTAATCACTTTTTTGTTATGAAAACATTTAAGATCTATAGTCCTATAATATTCAAGTATGAAATACATAGCCACTATGCTGTACAGTAGATCTCAAGAAACTATCCATCCTAACTGAAACTTTGTACCTTTTGATCCACATCGCCCTAGTTCTTTCTTCTCACCTCTCACCTCCAGTAACCACCATTCTAATTCTGAGTTCAACTATTTTAGATTTCAAATGTAAGCGAGGGCATGTGATATTCTGTGTCTAGCCTATTGTACTTATCATAAGGTCCACCAAGTTCATTCATTTATTTCAAAAGACAGGATTTTCTCTTTGTGACTGAGCAACATTCCATTCTGTATGTGTGGGATCTCTATTCTGTTCCATTGATCTATATGCTTGTTTTTATGCCAGATTACTATAACTGTTTTATCATTTTTCCATCTATTTTCATCAGGGGCATTGACTTGTAGTTCCCTTTTTTTGTGATGACCTTGTCTGGCTTTGTTATAGAGATAATGTTGACCTTTTAAAATGGGTTTGGACATGCTCCCTCTTCCATTTTCTGAAGAAGTTTAAAAGGGTATTATTATCAAAGCTTGATAGTGTTCACCATTGAAGCCATCAGGTGCGCAGGGTGTTCTTTATTAAAAGGCATTTTATTACTGAGTCCAGTCTCTTATTATTGGCCTGCTCATAGCCTGTATTTCTTCATGATTCAGTCTCCTAAGTTGTATATTTCTAGGAATTCACTCATTTCTAGGTTATCCAATTTGTTGATGTATACTTGTTTATAGGAGTTTCTTTTTGTTTGTTTGTTTGTTTGTTTTTCTTTGCCCTGTGATTACTGGGTCCAAATTTTTTTTTTAACTTTTTTTTTTTATTGGTTATTCAAAACATTACAAAGATTGCAGAATCACATCGGTTACACATCCACATTTTTACTTTCTCCTAGTTTCTATTTAATAATACAGTCTATTCAAAAAACCTGGAACAATATAAAAACAAAGTCATCAGCACTTAGCATTATTTCTATGCACTTATTTACCTGTACTTCCAGAAAATAAATGTAACCATTTTAATCTATGGACTACAACTCAATATAGTGTTTAATAACCACAGCAAAGTAATAAACAAGATAAATAATCACTTTTTGTAAATCAATAAATCCCACCACAAAGTAGTAAAATATCAGCAAAATTTTAGCCAAATCAATAGTTTGATTTATACAATTGACAAGTCTTACACCCTTTTTTCAATCTTCTTTTTAATCAGAATTTGAATAAGAGTTTCAGTAAACTGTTTATTTTAAAGATAAAAAGCCTAACAAAATCATTAGGAAATTCAAAGTCTCAGCAGTTTCTAACATATATGTTAATCACTTTCTGTTTTATGGCACAACTTACACATTTTGATTTTGAATTAATAATGCCCAAGGGAACCAGAGAAAAATTACATTCGGAATAAAACAAATCACTAGTACAAGGGAGCCTTCTGAGGAGTTTTTAAAGTCAATAAGTGTCAGTAAACGTAAAGTTTATGAACGGTTTAAAAACATTTCATTTCATATCCTATATACTCACACCTTGAAATTATTTCACTAAAAATCATACATTTGAAAGTCAACAGAAGAGAAGCCAAGTTTTTATTATGCATGATTATTTTTTATATTCAATTTTATAATATGTTCACTCAGAACCCTAACATGTAAATTAGAACATTGTAACAACCTAAACAAATGTGTGCTTTTTATAAACTAATTTTACCCAGGAAGAATCTTAGATGCTAATCTTTGTGCTGTGAGAACTCCAGGTTCATATGCTGAAATTTAGAGACATATTCTCAGAATAACTGTTTTAAATGTTTAAGATAGAATATGTAAGATTACAAGGAAAACCAGGTTTTTTGATATATTGTAATCAAATTATTTCTTTTTTAAAAATGAAGCATTAAATATCAGGATCTAAGGGCAGATCTTTTAACTACCATAATATCAAAGAAATGATAAATATATGAATATTGATGTTTATAGGTATCTGCATCCACTCTATTTTTTAAATTTTTTTTAGTTGTAGATGGACACACAATATCTTTACTTTTATGTGGTGCTGAGGATGAACCCAGTGCCTCACACAGGCAAGACAAGCACTTAACCACTGAGCTACAGTCCCAGCCCCTCTGCATTCACTCTATATTAATATATTTGTGCTTTTATTGGTTATATTACAAGCACCAACAGTATTGTGATTTGCTGCCAATATTTACAATGGAAAAAATGCTGGATTTAGTAGATGTTAGTGACCTCCCAATCTGTTAACTCAGGATAGCAGTCGTGCCCACTTCCATCAGTTGTTTTAAGAATTTAAAAATATACTGTATGTGAAAAATCTCTGCAAAATGCGTAAAGCCTCCTTGTATATTAATAAAAATTTATTTCTCAACAATAAAACTGGATTTCTTAAAGTCAAGATGACATTCATTGTGAAGTTATAAAGAGAAAAATGAAAAAGGGTGAACATCTCTGCTTTAAATCATATAAATGCCCTCACTTTAGACTTACAAATCTTTAGAATTATAAAACTTTTGTTCAAAACACAGGTTTTAATGAGTGTAATCATAGGTCATTAAGTGAAGAAACCTGGCTGGTGTGATGTTGACAAATACATGACCTGAATCTTAAACTAAATTATTTCATTTTTCAAGAACTAAACATTAATAGCAATATGACCAGGTTAAGAAGTTGACAAATGATTCAATGTAATATCATGCACACATTGAAATGTTAAAAAAAAAAAAAAACTAACAACACACAAAAAAAGCTCATGATGTAATGTTAAATACAGCAGTCATAAGCCTTCTTGGATATATTCAGCTGTAAGATCTTCTTTGGCACTACTATTATGTTAGTTTGGATTATGATTCATTCTGACTACAAAGATTTCTATTTTCTTGGATCCAATTTGCAATTTTTAATAGAAAATATCATTAGTTACAAATTGTTCTTTCAGTTTATCCCACTTTACAGTTCAAATTTCATCTAAGCTATTCCTAACTCTGTCAACAACTTCATCATCTCTAAGCCAAGCTATTTTCAAAACTTATACAGCTGTGAAAGATAATCTAGTGCTTTAGTTTACTAGGGTTTTTTTTTTACTCCCCTGCTGCTGTTTTTATTATCCTAACAAGAAAATATAACATAACTTCAAAGCATTTCAAAAACAAAGATTCCAGTCATTTAAGATAATGCGAAATTATAACTAAGACCATGACTAACAAGATCTAAGATTAACATCAGTCCTTTTTTTTTTTTTTTCCTCTACTGACTCATTTTAATCAAAAACTTGGTTTTGGAAATACACACTATCTCTGAACAGCTGGACACAGATGCAATGATTAAACTAAAGCATAAGATACCAAATGGTAAAACATTTAATTTCTAAATTTATGACACAAGAACTGCTTAGAAATCAAAATTGTACACAGATGGCTATTATATCATACTTTCATTAAAATAAAATAATGCAGTAAGATAGGAAAAACCACACTACATTTGTCAACAAAACAGAATATGATTTTTGAGAAACTGTCACTGGACTGCCTTTAAGATTAACTCTACAATGATTAAAATCAACCTATAGAAAATCAACTTTCATAATGGCCTAACTACAGTCTGGGTCCTTCAAAAGAGTACAATGGGTCTTTAAATCAAATGATAACTCTACTGCAGAGACAGAAATACTGAGTAAATACCAAAGGAAAGTGAAGAAAAATAAATAGTGTTACTGCTAAAATTTGTCTTTGTTAAATGATTAAACGCATCTACCCACTCAAAAAGACATGAATATTTAAATAACATAGCATGTTTACTAGCTCCAAAAATGTATGTGTGTGTGTGTATATATGTGTGTATATATATATATATATATATATATATATATATATATTAATGTTGACCTAGGTGTAAAAATTATAGCCATTGGCAGTGAGACATACAGAAAGGTGAGGCCTTAATAAAAAGCTGTAGGGCTGGTACACAAAAGTTTATAGATGCTAAAAGAAATAAGAGTATTTGTAAGGAAGGAAAAAAAGACAATCTTTCAAAATAATGATTGGAGAAATCACTAAGCAGCAAGATAAACATGAAACAAATACATGGGATTTTAATTTAGTTACTGAAAAATCAGTAGTTCATGTACAGTGATCTAAAGCAGGATTTAGAGAAGTTCCTATGTTGTAGGATACCTGTAAATCTGCTTTGATCCTGGCATTAATATACACTGTCTACCCACATGGGATAGGCTGCTGCCAGGCTCCCTCCCTCCACTGAAAAGTCCTAACCCAAAATTCACATGATATTTACAACCCAGGATACTTCAAATTTATTAACTCCTTATTAAGCACAGCATGTGTAGGTAATTTCAAGAAATAAGAAACTACAATAAACAGAAGGGTTTATTTATTTGATAATAATTAATTTTCCCCAATTAATAATATGTAACATTTCATTCATAAATGGGGGAAATTCTCATTGCAAATTTTACAGAGAAAACCACTGAAAATGTTAAATAATACCTCAAGAATCTGAGTTTTCCAAATTCCATCAAATATTATTTCTTGAAATTCTTATTTAAAAACTTCTCCATTTAAAATGCATTTAATATATCCCATTATTATAAGTGTCACAAATTATAGTCACAAATATAAAAAAATAATTAAAAATATTTTTCATTTCAGGCTTTAGAACACTCAGAAACTGGTGACAGATCTGTTCATTTAAAGCAGCCAATATCACTAGGGAAAGAGTTATCAAACTGAAAGATAATTTTCAGTCAAAATAATGCTAAGCTCCAAATTTCTATCAATAGGAATAATATTAAATACAAGTGACATTCACTATGCAGAACTAGATAACTAATGTGTCACTATACATTTTTTAAAAGATGACTGAGGATAGGGACAAGTGGGGAGGCAGACAGTGGCGACCTCTGGAGGATGGAATCTCTTCTCTCTGCTGGTCCTAGAAGAGAAAAGAGACACCAATAAGCATCAACACACTGTCCAAAGTCCTCCCCACCCGAGATCCACCAGTCCACAGGTGTTTCTCAACCTTACAGCCAACCTCACCTTCAAATATGGTAATCAGTGCCAACAGAATGTCAAAAATATTACCTATCTTAATTTGATTACTTCTGTCTTTAAAAATATTATTTACTTTTACATAATTATAATCTGCATGAAATGGTACAGAAAGCAACCAGACTGAAAGTAATACCTCTTAACATTTATATGAATAATAGCTTTCCAAAACCATTCCACTCAATTATTTTAAATTATAAGGAGGCTTTCAAATAAGATCTAAATTCTCCGTAAGTGTATATGTGCTACTGCATATGAAACGCATAGCTACTACCAAATATTTTGGTTATATATTGTCTGTGACCTATTCAATGGTCACAGGTAATGGAAAGGATGGGGAGATGGAAGTGCTTACATCAACCTGACAACGAGAAATTAATCAACTTGTACAATTCGAAAAAGGTTATTATACTCTGGAAAGAAGCCTTAAAACAATGGAAATTCAAAGAATGATGATCTAACTAAATAATTTAGACTGGCAATATTAAATAACCCCCACAGTTCTGTAATACAAATAGCAAATAGAATTCTACAGAATTTTATTTTTCTAGGAAGTACAGCTGACTGGTAATTCCAAATCACAAGTTCTTAGACACCATTTACACTTTACACAACCAGTTCTCTGAATCACTGTTATTTTCTCACATATCACTGTGGAAAGCCTAGTTACTAGAAACCATGTCCAAAGTAAACTCTATAGTAAACTTAATTCAGTCACTCAAGACTAAGACCCAAATGTATACAGTAGGGAATGAATTAATTTAAATTAAATAAACAGCATCTATGACTACATACTATTACTCTTTCCAAGTAGCATACCAGGCACTGGAAATACTAAAGTACAGGACAATGTCTGGTCATGTAAAACAGCAGAGAAAATGCCTTTTTGGAAGCCCTGAACGTTTGAAAACAAAGGTTCTTCTGGAATCACTGGCTCTGAGTGAATGCAATTTTAGCTTAAGTTGTATTTTATAACTAAAGTAAGTAAAGTAGGTGAACTGTTTCTGGGTTCCACTGTGCATCTACATTGTACCAGCCGCAACCAAGTCCACAGGGATGTAATAAATCTAAAACTGAACGCTTCAGAGAAGTTTGGGAAGTGCCAGAGAATCAGGTTGAACATCTGGTTTTGTGAAACCATTAAGAATTTTAGATCTGGATAAGAGCTCAGCAAAGAAAGGAATTCACACAACCAGTCCTCTGAATCAGTTATTTTCTCACATATCATTGTGAGAAATTCTGAACAACTAAATTCTGGACAATTCCTTGGAAACACAACAGTAACCAAAACAGAAACAACTGTTTGACCAAGCAGACAGGCTTTTATGGCACCTTTCCTGGGAGCTTCAAAAGTCTTCATAAGTCACTCAACTGCACCTGCTGCAAAGATGTAACGTGCTGGGGCGGCAGCCCAGGGCGGAGTGCGTCCCAGTGGCCGAGACCAGGCAAAGGCCTCCTGCCCGCAAGACCACGTTCACCGCGAAGGCTGGCCTCGCCCCTAGCGCGCCTAGCGCGACTCCCAATCGGCTCTGGCCCGCGCGCCGCTCTCGCGCAGAGGGCGCCAGTCACCGCATCCCACGGCCAGCGGCTCAGCGGCCCGCGCCCGCAGCGCCCGTACCTCACGCCGCTGCTCCGAAAGCCAGCGGACGCGCGCCCGGCAGTTCCCGGGGACACCACGCGGGGTGCAGCGCTCCCGCCCAGCACCGGCCCTCGGCCCAGGAGACCACGGAGGAGCGAGGAACCACGGGCCAGCACTGTCATGGCCGCAACACCGACTTCCCACCCCGGGTTCCACCTCCCGCAGCTGGAATCCTCACCGCCAGAAGCCGGCTCTGCCCCCACCTGGCCTGGCGGAGCAAGCGCGTGTGCCAGCTGCCGGGTTCTGGGTCGCAGTGCTGGGCGGGGCCAGGAGCAGAGCTCCGGGTGCGGTTGGTCCAAGAGGAGCTGAGTTCTCAGGGGCGGGGCCAGGAGACGGACCCCTGGGGAGGTGGAGCCGAAAGGAGCCGGGTCCTTAGGGGCGGGGCCAGGATCCGAATACTGGGCGAGCGGAGGGTATTGCACGTTCCGGGGAGCTGGAGACCTCGGCGGCTGGCGTCTGCACCCACCCATATTCTGCTGACCTTCCCATAGTGAGGCCTCAATGAAGACGTCCGTACCAATAACTTCAGGCAGCCCCCCTTTTCCCTAAGTCATACTCCCGCCCCGTCCCCAGGGTTAGGTGGAATTTGACTTGAAGCTGTAAAGTAATAGGGTCTTTGTTTCCCAGTGCCTTTAGGTGACCTTGGGATACCTAGAAGAAAGAAGTCAAGTCTAAGGAGATGAAGATTTGAATGTGTGGAGGAGAACCTCTTCCAGCAAGTTCCTTATAAAATGTTTAATGTGTGTGTGTGTGTGTGTGTGTGTATATACACACAATATGTGTGTATACACACACACATACATATATGCGTATATATGTATATATGTGTGTACACACACATATTGTGTATACACACACACACACACACACACATCAGACGATTGATTCGATGTTCCAATTAAGACAATAAGAGTCATAGATAAAACCATCTGCAAAGTCAACAGGAAATATTTCTCCCTGGGGCTGGCTGCAGCTGTGAAGAGTCATAACAATCTCTTTTCAGAACTGCTTTTTGACAGAAAATTTGTTTTCAAAAGTTACAGACTGTTAGAAAATTGTTCTTTAAAAAGTATGTCACTAAGAATGAGCATCTTGTCTTGCTGATATGTCAATTTGACACAAAGAAACAACCTAGAAGAAAACAGAAAATTTTGCAACTAGATTTTAGATCTAAATGAGAACATATTTTTTAAAATCCATTAAATCAAAAAATCACACACAAAAAAATTAATTTTAAACTGCTGCTGTGCATTTAAGGCACTGTTAGGAGAAAATATTTGTGAAACTTTCTGATAAAGAAAGTGCCCGGTGCCATGGCACACGTCTGTAATCCCAGCAGCTGGGGAGGCTGAGGCAGGAGGATCATGAGTTCAAAGCCAGCCTCCACAAAATCAAGATGCTAAGCAACTCAGTGAGACCCTGTCTCTAAATAAAAATACAAAATAGGGCTGGGGATTTGGCTCAGTCAGTGGCCGAGTGTTTGGTACCAAAAAAGAAAATAAAAGAAAGAAAAAGAAATGTTTTGTACCTCAAATACATATAAAAAAAAACTTTTAAAACTTCATAACAGAAATTAAACAAGCCAGCTAAAAATTTGCAGAATATCTGAACAGATAACCTACCAAACACAAACAAGATACATAGATGAAAAAAAGCACATAAAAGAAAAATATTTAATATCATTTGCATTAAGGAAATGCAAATTAAATAACCATAAAATACCACTACATTCCTGGAAAAATAGGTAAAGTCCAAAAGCTGACAAAGATATGGAGCAATAGGAACTATCATTCATTATTGACAGGAATAAAAATGATTTAATTGCTGGGTGGTATATGCACACCTGAAATCCCAGCAACTGGGGAGGCTGAGGCAGGAGGATCACGAGTTCAAAGCCAGCCTCAGCAAGAGTGAGGTGCTAAGCAACTCAGTGAAACCCTGTCTCTAAATAAAATACAAAACAGGGCTGGGAATGTGGCTCAGTGATTGCTCGACCCTGAATTCAATCTCCTGTACAAAAAAAAAAAAAAATCAATCACTGTTAGTCAGCTGTCACTGTGACAAGAGATAATTAACTTAAAAAGAGGAAACATTTAGTTTTGCTCACAGCTTCAGAGGTTCCAGTCCATGATCAATCGGCCCTGTTGCTGAGGGTCTGTAAGAACACATCATATCATGGCAGGAGTATGTAGCAGAGGACACTAATTCACTTGATAGCAGTCAGGTGGGGGCTCCAATATCCTATTCAAGGGTATATCCCCAGTGACCTAACTTCCTTCCACTCATCCCCACCTTTTAAAAATTACACCATCTCCCAACTGGTCCATAGGCTGGAGACTAGGGCTTTAACACATGGGCCTTTAGGAGACATTTAAAGATCCAAACTATAGTAAGTCACTTTAGAAGATTGCTTGGAAAACTAACAAAAATTCTTTCAAAGCTAAAAATAGCTTAACTGTATTAAACAGTGCTAAACTATGAGCAGTCATGTTTCTAGCTATTTACACAACTGATTTGAAATTTATATCCTCACAGAAACCTCCACATGAATGTTGATAGCACTTTCATTCATACTCTCCAAAAACTAAGGTGTTCTTCAATAGATGATGAATAAACAAATTGTCATATAACCACACAATGGTATATTATTTATCCATAAAAAGGAGGTGAGCTCTCAAGCCATAAGATGATGAAGATGAACTTTAAATGAATATTGATAAGTGAAAGAAACCAGTCTGAAATAATTACATAATGTATGATTTCAATTCTTTGGCATTCCATAAAAGGCAAAACTATAGAGACAGTAAAAAGATTAGTGGTTGCCACAGATTCATAAAAAGAGAAGCTTTAATAGGTGAAGCACAGAGGAATTTTAGGACAGGGAGACCATAAACATTTAGAACTTTATAGCACAAAGAGTGAAACTTGTAGGTGAATTACAAAAAATCATTTAGGAGATTGGTGTTTTCCAAAAAGGAATGCAGACTATGACAAAATAATCTGACTGCTTTACAAATGTAATGTATCCTTACTGAAAGGGCGAGGAAATCTTCTTACCTAAGTAACTCTGGAACTGAATAGAATCCTTAAAACTAATGGCAAAAGAAACAGTATATAAACATTATACAATATTTAATGAAGTTGGAAATATAAGTTAGCAATTCTGAAATGGTATGCATATACATTGGAATAGTTAAATAAATAAATGAGGGATGGTGGGAAACAGGTTTCTTGCTTTTGGAGTAAGAATCAACATAAACAACGGGAGGAGAATAGAATGATCCATATACCAATGGACTAATGTTGGAACATCTTATGAACAGGTTTTTGGCATAAAATAGATACATATAGTTGCATACAGAAATATTTATAGATGTGTGAATACTCAGGAGTTAGTATGCATACATATTTCTCTGCTTTGTCAGCTGAGACTGCCTAAAAGAGACAATACCTAGTAGCAATAAGTAAACCTAGAACCCAGATCTTGACTTTAACAATAAAGGAACCAGGAGTCCTTGGAGAAAAGGCTGATTCTAGGACTTGATCAGAAAATATATAAGACAAGTTTAGCTTTAATTCTTGCTCAAAGAATTCCATTTTAATGGGGCTATGCCAAAGACAATGAGCTAAATGGGCTCTTCGAGGCCAAAGCTGATATAATTTGAACAGCAAAATAAAATAGTATGGGGTTACAACTCAATGTAAAATACTAACAATCATGATAGCATATTTATATAAATACATAATTAGATAAATAAATGAATGGAAGAGAAGAGAAAATCATGTGCAGATTCTAAAAATTTATGTAGATACTATACCCTCAAAGAGGAAGAGAAAAGCTCTTCAGTCCTTAAGTGGGAATTGATCATAGTGACTTCCTTCAAAATCTATAGTTTGCAAAGAAGAAAAGAGAGTGATTTAGTAGAAAAACCTGACAAAAACTTGTTCAGCCATGTTATTAATTAACATCAAGTGATAGACTATGTTGATTGTATGGATACTTGATAAAATAAGATCAAAATTATACTTTACCTCTATAGTATTTTCCAGAACTCAAAATTCCAGTATAATGAGAAAGAATTTTAAGTCATCCCAATAGAGGGATATCCTAAATATAGCTGAGCAGTACTTGTTAAAATTGTCAAGGTCATCAAAAACAAGGGAAGTCTGGAAAACTGTCACAGCCAAGTGGAACCTTAAGAAGACATGACCAAATGTAATGCGGTACCCTGAATTAGGTCCTGGAACAGAAAAATGACTTTATATAAAAGCTAAGAAAAAATAATGTAATATAATGCATCAGTACTGGTTCTTTAATAATGTGATATTAATAATAGGAGAAACTGGATGCGTGGTACATGTGAACTCTTGATACTGTCTTCTCAATTGTTCTGGAAATTCATAACTGTTCTAAAAACTAATGTCTTTTTTATTCAGCCAGAGCAGGTATCCACTGGAATCAATACCAGGAGAGGTTCTCTAAAGGGGACTTTATCCAAGTTATATTTGTTGCAATTATAACCCTATCCCCTTCTGGACTAGAAATTTAAGAACTGATGCTGAGACCTTCACAAGAGAACCTTAGAAATCAAGGAGGGTCAATGGGGAATTAAGAAAGACACACAAAAATTTACGGAGAGAAAGTTGGGACCAGGTGAGACAACATCCTCTGGTGGAGGAACAATGACACAGAGCTAGTATAGCACATTTATTATATTATCATCAAAAGGCTTTTCGTGGGAAAGTTTCTGTAAAGCAAACAAGTTTGAAGGTCACAGCACTTGTGAGTCATTGTGGTTATCTTGTATGTTCAGAATCCTCTACCCCCAGCAGTTGACCTTAAGGTCCAGACTCATAGAGTTCTGGGCCTTTGCACAGAACTTCATCAGGCAGGGCATCACCATAGTAACTGGGCAATCTTTTTCTGCATATTTGCTCAGAAAGTTCCCAGCACAAGTTCAGCCATAGCTGTAAGGCAGAGACCATGATCTAAGTCAACACTTTTGCACATCTCCCCCTTTTATATTTTTAAATGTAACTGATGCATGTCTACTCTGAAGTGCTTGAACTTGTATCAGATGAGCTTGCAGATGACTGAAAGAAAACAACGTTGACTTAAGAGTAAGGAAATAAGTCCTAAGCAATACCATGAAGTATGTTTTAGTATATTCCAAGGATTGAAACCATTCAGATCATCAAACAGCTTTTTTGTAAAACTGGCAGGAGATAACATAGGAATCCAACTTTTCTTGAATAAGTTGGATGTAATGGTAAAGTGGTAAGAGATTTAAACTAACATTGATATGATTCCAAATTCCTAAGAGATACATACATCTTTATCATTTCCCAATCCCTTTGGGAGGTATTCTATGGAAAAAGTGTAACATAAATAAACTGATAAGTGACATAACATCATAATTGTTGTTTGACCTGAAGACTTTGTATCTGATCTCCCAAGCCCACTACAGTAACCTCTAAGCTATTCAACTTAGCTTTAAGTTCATTATCAATAGCCTCCTGATCCTGGAGGACTCTTGAAGTATTTTGTTCCAAAGCACTGATGATAGGGAGTACTATCTACCCAATTTCTTTCCTTCCTTCCTTCTTTCCTTCCTTCCTTCCTTCTTTCCTTCCTTCCTTCCTTCTTTTCTTTCTTTCTTCTCTTCTTTATTATAATCAGCTATATTATAATCAGCTATATTATAATCATCATAATGAATACGATGATGATGATAGTGACCAGCATTTTTTTTAACCAGAAGGTGTAGGAGCTAAGAAGTTTAATTCTGTAAGGCACTAACAGATAAGAGTTATAAATTTTAAAAGGAAAATACAAAATGAAATTAACAAGAGTTAAAAACAAATTGAATCTGTATAACAGCTAAGAACTAAGAAAAGAAATTTTAATAATCCCAAATCTTTTCTTTAAACTTTAATTTGAAGAACACAAGCTTGGTAAAATGTTCTTCTAAACCTGCTATTTTAAAGATTTATACACTTGGAAGATATGAATACATCTAGTTTACAAAGAAGCCAGTAACATCCACGAGGCAGTCAGAGACCATGATCCAAGTCACTGCTCTCCACAGGCTGATATATATATTTTTTAATCTTCGATGATGTTATTCTAAAACCTGCTGAATACCTATCAGCTTTATTTTAATTGAATCAGAGATGATAAAAAGATTACAAAGAAAGAAAATTAGGCATCAGAATACCATGAAGAAAAATTTCTTCTATAATTATTTCAAATGTTTCAATGAAAACTTTGAAAGTTGCTTTAAAGAATGTAGTGCGTTGTCATGCCATAGAGATGTATGTTTCCATGTAATTATTAAGAGTATCCATGGCACTGCTTGGGGCATGTGATTTGGGGCATGTGATTTGGGGCATGTGATTTGTCAACCTCCATTTAATTAATAGCTTATATATATATAAAAGATATATATATATATATATAAAGCTTTTATATATATATATAATATGTTCACATATTTTATATATATATATATATATGTGTGTGTGTGTGTGTGTGTGTGTGTGTGTGATATTCATTATTGTAACAAAATATTTGAGAGTAATTTGGGAGACTGATGCAGTAGAATCACAAGTTCAAGGCCAGCCTGGACAACATAATGATGCTCTGTCTCAAAATAAAAAAGACTGGCAATATAGCTCAGTGGTAAAGCAGCACTGGATTTATTCCCCAGTGCAAAAAAAACTGATTATTAAAATGCAAACAGTTAAAACTGGTATCAGAAGCCAGCAAAATAAGAGTAGATTGCCTTGAGGCAAATAGAGTTGGTACCAATGACATGTGCGCTGGCTTACTCTGAACAGAGAAGAGCAAAGAAGAAGGTTGGTCAAAAGCTCAACAAAGAGCTTAGATGTGGAGGAAAACAAACTACAATCAAGGAATAAATAAGATACAAGAACCAGGAGTGACGCCCAAGCAATAGCCAGATTAGTAGCTATGGACTGAGAGGAAGCAGCAGCCCAAGGAGCTGAAGAAAGTTGTCTTGGCAATATCAACCTGAAGAGTCAACTTCCAGAGGATATTTTAAGATCACTACATTTTTTTTTGGCCTAGAATGGTTCTTTTGAATACAGATTGTTGTTTCCTGCTTTTCTCTAACTGCTCCTTTAAAAAACAAACAAAACCCCCCAAAACTTCATTAAATTTAATTTTTTCAATGCTATTTAAAAATGATTTTGACTCAGTAATTTTAAATATCAAATTAGTGGTAGAGAGTTTGCCTGGTATGTGAGAGGCCCTTGGTTCAATTTCTAGTATGGGGGGAAAATGTGAGGTTGCAAACAAGAGAAATGAATGGATTAGTATAATATGATTTGGGGGGAGAGGTACATATATATCTTGTATAATCATCAAAACAAGGCAATTGGTATATCCATCACCTAATTTCTTAGCTCTTTTAAAATATGCAATAATTGTAGCTCTATTAAAATATGCAATAATTACAGTCATTCTGCAATGTGACAGACACAAGAATTTATCAAACTGATTTAATGTGCCCCAGAACTAACCTCTTTCCATCCCATCCTCCATTCTACTGTTCCCAGCCTCTGGTAACCCCTATTCCACTCTTTACACTATAAGGTCAACTTAAGTTTTTGCATACAAGCCAGAGCATATAGTTTTTGTCTTTCTGTGCCTGAGTTATTTCATTTAATATAACATCCCCCAAATACAATCATGTTACCGCAAATAACAGAATTGCATTGTTTTTTATGAAAAATAATTTATGTATGACTAATATTTATTACAGATAAATACCACATTTTTTAAACCCTAATCCATTGATACACATTTCAGCTGATTTCATTTGTCTTGGATATTGTGAGAAGTACTGCAAATAAACATGGGAATGTGAATGTCTCTTTTACATTCTGATTCCATTTCCTTGGCTGTTATACCTCTTCTGGGGTAGTTGGATCACATGATAGATATAGTTTAACTTTTTTATTTCCAGAAATAGGAAATAAATAACTGAATCACATCTTTCACAAGATTATAAATTAGTTATCTTTTTAGTTTTAGCTAATAGACTGGGCAATAAGTAGGATTTATAAACATCTTAATATGCTTAATTTATTTACTTTTCTTCACTGCTAATTAAGAAGCATATTTTTTTCTTTTTCATCTGCATTTTATTTTCTCTTCTATGAAATATGACATTTTAATTTTTTTTTCTAATTGATATGTGATTTATATTTGAATGTCAATTCATTTTCAGTTTCATGAGTAACAGGTATTTAAGTTTGTGTCTTTCTTTTTTGTTGAGATTTTCAATAAATGAAATTTCTTATTTGTGGTCTAACTAATCAATCTTATGTTTGGAGCTTATTGTAATTTTAAAGTAATTGTTCCCTACTTTAAGATTATACATGTATATTTCTGCTTATTTATTCTAGAGCCTTTTACATAAGTTTTGATTTACAGATTCAAATTTCTAATAAGGATTACAATGCACATCTTGTATACACACACACACCCACACACACACACACACACACACCAGGGATTGAACCCAGGGGTGCTTAACCACTAGGCCACATCCCCAGCCCTTTTTTATATTTAGAGACAGGGTCTCACTAAGTTGCTGAGTCTGGCCTTGAATTTGCTATCCTTCTGCCTCAGCCTCCCAAGCCACTGGGATTACAGGTGTGTACCACCATACCAGGCTCAACTATATTTAAAATATATTTTTGTTAAATATTAACTAGCAATTATAACAAGAGCATTTATTACTAATCCATTCATTTCTCTTGTTTGCAACCTCACATTTTTCCCCCATACTAGAGATTGAACCAAGGGCCTCTCACATACCAGGCAAACTCTCTACCACTAAGCTATATCCCTAGCACATTTTATGTTGAGACAGTATCTCATGAGGTTTCCCAGGCTGGCCTTGAACGTGTGGTCCTCATGCTTTAGCTTCTCTAATAGCTGGAATCTCAGTTTGTGCCATGGTACCAGGCTTCACTTCTTTCTTATGTGAAATCTCATATAAGCATAGGTCTGCTACTGTTCTCATTTTCTAAATTAGTTAATGACAGATTGATGGGGGCATAAATATTAGTGAACCTGAAGACATACAAATCATCAAAAAAGAAATGTATAGAATTAATATTGTTAAAGTGGCCATACTATCAAAAACAATACACAGATTTAATGTAATCTCCATAAAAATACCAGTGACATTCTTCACAAAACTAGGGAAAAAAAGTCCTAAAATTTATTTGGATGAATAGAACGCCCAGAATAGCTAAAGTAAAAAAAGCAATACTGGAGGCATTACAATATCTAACTTCAAGTTAAACTACAGGGCTATAGTAACAAAAACTGCACGGTACTACATAAAAACAGACACATAGACCAATGGTAAAGAATAGAAGACATGGAGACAAATCCACACAAATATTGTCACTGAATCCCTAAAAAAGCAGCTAAAAACAGAAAAGACAAACTTTTAAGCAAATGATGCTGGTTATGGGTATGTAGAAGAATGACACTTTCACCCTGCAGAAAAATCAACTCAAAATGGATCAAGACCTAGGAATTAGGTCATAAATTATGCAACTCCTAGAAGAAAACATAGGGTTAACACTCTAGCATAGAGACACTGGCAATCATTTTCTCAATAGGACCCCTTAAGCTCAGGTAATAATACCAAGTGTTAATATATAGGATGACAGCAAACTAAAAAACATCTACACAGAAAGGAAACAATTAAGAATGTGGAGAGAGAATCTACAGAACTAGAGAAAGACTTTGGTAGCTACTCTTGTGATCAAGGATTGATATCTATAATACATAAAGAACTCAAAACTTAACACCAAAAAAAATAAGAATTAATAAATGGGTAAATGGGGCTGGGGCTGTAGCTCAGTGGCAAAGCACTTGCCTAGCATGTGTGAGGCACTGGTTTCGATCCTTACCACTACATAAAAAAAAAAATAAAATAAAGGCATGCTGTCCACCTACAACTACAAAAAAAATTAAAAACATATATGGGTAAGTGGATTAAACAGATACTTCTCAAAAGAAGAAATACAAATGGCCAAAAAAATATTTTTTAAAAGTTCAATATCATTAGCAATTAGGTAAATGCAAATCACAACTACACTGAGATTTCAGTTCACACAAGTCAGAATGGCAGTCATCAAGAATATGAACCATAATAAATGCTGGAGAGGATGTGGAGAAAAAGGAACACTTTTACACTGTTAGTGGGACTGTAAATTAGTACAACCACTATGGAAATTAGTGCAAAAGTGTCACAATCGTCTGTGGGCTGTGTGTGGACTATATTGTCCATAGTAGCCTAATGAGGGGTTAAGTCTGGCATTGGGAACCTCCTGTGACACCCCCTGGATCACCTGATGCAGGTGAACTTCCCCTTCAAGCTCTGCCAGAGATCCCATACAGCACCTGAGATGGGTATGACCTGCCAAGATGTCAATCAACCTGCTGACTGAAAAACAACTCAAGACTCTGCCCTTGGAACCTTATCCCTGCCTTTGATGTCTTTCCATATAAATAAAGCAAGAGTAGGCTGCCTTTTGCCTTTTTCAGTGTGGAAACTTGATCCCTAAGATTGGCTAACCCTCCTGGCCCCTCTTTCTAAAAATATTTTGTGTTCTGTAGTTCTTTCACATTTCTGTTTTTCTTAGCTTTCATTTTGCAGCCAGCCCATTCCACAGAGAGGAACCCCATTTCAATCACGTGAGTGGGACATGGGCGAGACAGAAGTTGCTCAAAAGTTTAGGAATGGAACCATCATAGGGACTCAGTTATACCTCTCCTCGGTATTTCTCCTAAAGAATTCAAAACATCATACTGTAGTGATATATGCATACCCATGTTTACAGCAGCACAATTCACAATAGCCCCTGGAACCAGTCTAGGTGTCTGTCAACAGGTGAGCGAATTAGAAAATGTGGTATATCTACACAATGGAGTTTTATACAGCCTTGAAGAAGAATGAAATTATGTTATGTGCAGGAAAATGAATGGATAATTGTAAAGAAAGTTTTCTTTCATAAGTGGAAACTAAAGGAAAAAGAAGGGAAAAGAAAGGTGGAGAGATTTCATGAAAATCACAGAGATCAGTAGAATAGAGGAAAGGGACCAGGGGGAGGGAGGAGAGAAAGGAAAGGGGAAATACTGGGGAATTATATTGGCCAAATTATACTTTTATAGTGTGTGTATGTAAAAATATGTGATGACAAATATCATCATTATGTACGACTATAATGTGCCAATAAAAAAAAAAAAAGTGAAGCCTGAAGTGTTGGTGCAGGCCTGTGATCCCAGTAACTCCAGAGGCTGAGGCATGAGGATGGCATGTTTGAGGTCAGTCTCAGCAACTTGGCAAGACCCTGTCTCAAAATAAAGAGAAAAAAAAAAAAAAACTTGGGATGTAGCTTAGTGGTAAAGTACCTATTTTTTTTTATACCCAATATCTATCTATCTCTCTCTCTCTCTCTCTCTCTCTCTCCCCCCAAATCACAACTACACTGAGATTTCAGCTCACACAAGTGTATGTGTGTGTGTGTGTGTGTGTGTGTGTGTGTATATATATATATATATTTTGAACCACATACTAGGCAAACCCTCTACCACTAAGCTATATCACTAGCACATTTTATGTTGAGACAGTATCTCATGAGGTTTCCCAGGCTGGCCTTGAACGTGTGGTTCAAGCTGGAATCTCAGTCTGTGCCATGGTACCAGGCTTCACTTCTTTCTTATGTGAAATATATATTATATAATATATACACACAGAGAGAGAGAGAGAGAGGAAAAAGATAAAAAATAATAATAAGTCATCAGCAAGCCATGGGTTAACTTTAAGACACCAAGTACAATATAACTGGAGTTCCTAAATAAATGGGGTGGAAAACAAACATATTTTTATGGCCTTGAATTATGTTGCTTTTTTTTTTCTTTGTAGTCTAGCCTCAAAGAGTAATGCAAAACATACTTTGTGCTCCTGAGGGAATTGTTCAAAAAGCAAAGTGGCAAAACAGAGAACAGTGGGCTCTTAATGTGAACTCTGGGGAGAGCTAACCAAATTGTAATCGTTACATGTTAACATTGGCAGCAAGAAGAAAGCAGATATGCATCAGTCCTCAGTACGATCATAGAACTTGATGTTCCAGGGCAGGAGGCTTGGCAGAGCTGGCAAGGAGCAGCGGTCAGGATGTCTTAGTCGGCCTGACTGCACCTCATGTAGGCACTCATAGAAGGCCTTTGTTTTTTTGTTTTTTTTGTGTTTTTTTGGTTTTTTTTTTTTTGATTTTACATCTCAGTATTCCACGGAGGCTGGGTGTAACTGGGGTGGAGTTGGGTACTGCTTACTGATGTGGTAATAATGGAAGAAAATGGAGACAACAATCCAGCATCAAGCCTTGGCTCTGCCGTTAGTAGGTTTTATAACCTTGGACAAGTCAGTTCATTTCTCTTTACTCATTTCCTTTCACTAGCAAATCATAGTAAAATGAAATGATTGTTATCATGACACCTCATTTGCTAAATAATACTGGAAGGGCTCAGGAAATGTCTCTTGGAGGAAGTGATTTGTAAACTAAGAGTTGAAGAGCAGTTAAACTTAACCAGATGAATGGGCTAAATCTTAGTGAGGAGATGAAAGATGTTTCAGTTAAAGGAAACAGAATGGGTAAAGTCCTGATCCAGAACAGAAAATGGTCATTTCAGGGAAGAAAAGAGTGATTTGATGTAACTAGAGCATTGAGTTTCATAGCTAAGTAATTCGGAATCTTAAATTATTAGCGGCAAAATAACTTGCTGAAGGTTACCTGGCTATCAAGGACCTGGCTCATGATTGCACTAGCATTTTAACTGTTAATTATATATAGTCTTTCTACTGAACCATGCAAACAAGAGTAGATCATTGCTTTGGATGTTACAGGTATATAAAAAGAAGCTACAAAAATGAGGAAGTGAAACTGAGTAAATTAAATCAGTGGATAAACTATGACCATTTGTTTCTACCATATTCCTCCAGAAATACAAAAACCATCTCAAAACAGAGTTTGTGATCAATACAAAACTTTGATGCTTAGTTCTGTATTGTAAACTTACATTTCACTAAACAGAAAATGAACCTGAGCTGGGTGCAATGGTACACACCTATAATCATAGCACTCAGTAGGCTAAGGCAGGAGGACTACAAGTTCAATGCAGCCTCAGCAACTTTGTTAAGTCCTAAGCATCTTAATGAGACTCTGTCTCAAAATTAAAAAAAAAAAAAAATTAAAATGGCTGGGGATGTGGCCCAGGTGTCCTTGGGTTCAATTCCTGGTACCTAAAAAAAAAGAAGAAAAATGAACCTGAAAAGCCATGCAAATCGCATTTTTTTAAGTATAAGACAGATAATTCATTTTTTATAATGAGCCAATTACATTTTTGTGAGATGGGATGAATTGATTTGTCCACGCTCTTGTGTAAGACACTGACCTATAGGAGATTACATTAATTTATTATAAGATCTTCATTATGTCCTCTGCATTCTGATGTCTTACTTGGAGATGTCAAGGTATGCAATTCTTTTAATTTGCCCTGCATGTAATTTGTTAGGATTCCTGAATATGAGGCTTGTTATCTCCAGTGACCATGGAATTACATCATTCAGATCTTCCTCTAACACAGCCTACTATAGGAGCTCAGTTTATGGTCCACAGTGTCAGGGCTTAATAGTACACCCTCAATTGGCAGTATTTTCTGTCTACTTCTCTGCTAACCTTCCCTGTGCTTCTCAAGCACCTACTTGCACATCAATCCTTGTCTCAAGGTCTATTCTTATTATCCATTTTCTACCCAATGATTGGCCGACTGTGTTTGGAGTTGACACCATGTTGGAGATAAAGGATATCCTCTAAAGAAGAAAAAATAATAATAATTTTTTTTTTAAATTTTCTTAGCTAATATGTCTGTTGGATCTGTGTAAGATCTAGGTGTTGATCTTCACATGACAACTCATCACTGGGATATTTAGGGAAGATAATTACAACATAAATCACTTTGAATATTCTGTCACATAACATGAAAAGTATAGTTCCATTCATTCAAATCTAGAGAAGAAATTTTGTTTGAATAATAGTCTACTTAAGAAAAAAATACTAACATCAAGACACTTTGGCATTTTCAAGGGACAAAAATCATAGCAATTTAGTTTAATCATCTTAATTGGCTCTATTTTCAATGCTAGAATTGGGCAACATCTCATTCCATAAAACAGAATAGGGCTCTGAACAAAAGATTTGGGTTTTATAGACAGAGAAGGGCTTGAAGAAAACAGAACAAAACAAAAAGCCAATTGTCCATTTCAAAATTACTTTCTTTATAAGGTAGGGACAGGGACACAGAACAATAGGAAAATAACTGATTAATTAACATTAGGTTATTTCAGTTTACTTATTTCATGTGAGGATTAAAGCTGAAGAAATTTCATTATCATGCCAATTAAAACTGGTCTTTTCAGATTTGTCTGTTCCCTCTCTACTGTGATTTAGTTAAACAGCCTCCAAAGAATCCATGTGTTAAAGACTTGGTCCCCAGCCTGTGACACTGTTGGAAGATGGTAGAAATTTTCAGAGGTGGGCGGAATGGGAGGGTTTAGAACATTGGTGTGGGGGTCCTGCCCTTCAAGGGATCCTGAGACTCTGGTCTCTTCCCCTCCTTTCTTCACACCTGGCCATAGGTGAATGAGCTGCCTCTGCCACATGTTCCTATCACAACATACTTTCCTGCTACCAGCACAGAGAAATGGGGCCCATAGGTCATAGGATAAAATCTCAAAACTGTGAGCCAAAATACACTTTTCTTCTTTATAGCTGGTTTACCTCAGGTTCTTGTTACAGTAAAGGAAAGCCGATTAACACACTCTAATCCTGATTTCTCCAAAGATCAAACAAACAGCTTAGTTTCAGCTTAGTGACCAGACACTTCAGTGTGAATAAATCCACTTTCACTCTGAGCATAAACTGTGCAGGAGCTTACTCTAAAACAATGGCCTCTTGTAATTTTTATTTGATGTCATGTACCGTACTTCTCTTTAATCTTTTAGATAATGATCATTACTCATACATCCTCAAGAGCCAAAGAAAACTAACTTTTCTATCTGTCAATGTGACTCTAAAAAGGAAACCATCTGGAAATTGTTTTAAAATGGTAATACTATCTGTTAAAAAAGTGTTCATTCAAAATTCCAACACATTTTAATAGTATGTATTTTTAACAACTATATAATATGTGTATTTCAAAATAAATTTGTTTCAGATATTATTCTACTATATATTTAGGATATAATTTTCTAAATGCATTAATCATACTTTCTGCCATTGACTATGAATAGTGTCAGTTATAATCTACAATAGGAACTTTTTAGCAGTAAACTGATCAGAACCCCTTTCTTACTATGTATAAGGTTCTGGGCTAGGTTAGGTAATCTACACAATATCTCCCAAGTTGCTACCATAGAACACAGAGCATATATTTTTTAGCATTCTATCTCTGACAGCCCTTTTGGTCAGTTGTTTGTTTTGCTTTTAGAATCTGATTTCATTTGTTATTGGGGAAAGACAACCTTCATTTTCCAGATCGAAATGAAAGTGTTCTGTGTTTTATTTTTCTGAGTTTCCATTTAAGTTAATTCTGAAGCTTCAACTGCTTTTCACAGAGCACAGGGCTCTACTTAGATCTTCAGGATTACCCAGAAGTCTATTAGGTGTGAGCTTGGCCATCTTTAAATTAGGAGTGAAAAATCCCAGGATTTGAAAATAATGTAATTTAATATTAATTTTTATGACTTAAAGAGAAAACTCAAGAAAGTTTTCACAGCAGATAGCTTCCTTCACCTCACAAAGGCAATAGAACACCTATAATAAATATTACACTTAGTGATGAGATGCTTAGAAGGTTTTATTTAGAACAAAACAAGAGAGCCTGCTATCACCACCTCCATTCAAATGTGCACTGAAAGTTTTAAGCAGTACATCAAAGCTAGAAAGTGATATTAAAATTTATAATGAATGAAAAAATAAAACTGCTATTAGTAGGAGATGACATAATTGTCTAGACAGAAAAAGCAAAACAACTTAGAGTTACATAATTAGAATACTAATGGATACAAAAGTCAGAAAACACAGTCTTTAAAACACCATTTATAATGGCAAAATACAAAATTCAAATGTCTAAAAAATATGTTTAAGGAAAAAGTCCAAGAAGAATGTTTAAATGTCATTTAAAGAACTCAATTTTATAGGCTGTATCAAGTTCATAAATTATTTCATATTTTAAAGATGTATCATTATTTTACCCATAAATTCAATGCACTTTCATTCAAAATTCCTATATTGACAAGCACTGCTAAAGAACAAAAACAATGCTGTGAGACTTGCCTTTCCAGTCATCAAGAATTTTTATAATGCTATAGTAATTAAGATAGTGCTGCACTCATGTAGATGTGATATATTGATCGAATAAAAGAAAGAAAACAAAGTACAAAATCAAACTACACATGTATGAAATTTAGATTTATACAGAGATTGGAAATTGATGATCTTTCCAACACTTTGTACTGGGAAACTGGTTACCCATATATGGAAATAAAATTGAATATCTACCTCATATTTTACAGAAAAATCGATTTTAAGTAGATGAAAGTTCTAAATATAAAATACAAAATTATTCATTTACTAGAAGACAATATAGCATGTAATTACGATTTTGAGAAGTTTATAAGAGAAAAATTAAACAATAGACAATTCCTTTCAAAAAGCGTTACAGAGACAATTTTATGTCACATATATAAGTGATGAATGATTAGTTATAAAAAAATTTAAAAAGCTTTTATGGAATAGCTAATAGTACAGAGAGCAAATGGGCATTATACAAGTTATTTGGCAACAATATAAAAGTCTGCCAGTTCTATGAAATGGCCAGTAGGTGGAGGAAGAGGCACTTTCATAAATTGCTTTTGAGCCCGGCAAACTTGGTACAACTATTTTGAGAATTGTTTGTACTATTTGGTGAAGTTGAAGATATACATACGCTGTGAGCCAGTAATTCGACTCCTACATACCTATCCTAGGGTATCTCTAATTATCTCTAACACATGTGTTGTGGAAACCAGTATAAAAATTTGAAAGCAGCATTATTCATAGTAGTAAAGCTATAAGTAACACAATTTTCTAAGCAACAATGGACCAAATAAATATATGTTGGTGTTATCACAAAATGAAATGATATTTTATTAAAATGATCAGCACATACAAAATTCTGTAAAAATTAATCCACCTTATATAAAATTCATAAATATGGTATTGAATGATAGAATTAAGTCATATTACAGAGCCATTATCTAATTTATCCAGAATTCAAAGGCAAATGATACTAAAGAATTTTTTAGAATTCCAATAATACTGGTAAACTTGTAGAGATAAGTGAAAAATAATTAACACTGATTTCAAGATGAGGGTTAAGATGGTGGTATGTTACAGGGAGGGAGAGGAACTGAGATTTGGAAGAGTATAGAGACTGCTTCTGGTATTTCAGGAATGTTCTAAGTCTTGGAGTTGGAAATGAAAATAGTTATTTACATTTTTACTGTTTCTAGAACTATATACATACATATGTATATATACACATACATATAATATACATATGCATGTATAATCTTTAATATTATTTATGTAAAACACACTTTTGTGTTTTATAGAATACTTTTACACTATCTTTTATATCTACAAAATTCTTTTTCAATTTTTTTTTAGGTGTAGATGGACACAACACAATGCCTTTATTTCTACAAAATTTTATGCAAATTTAAAAAACATTTTAAACCTAAAAAATTACGTTGTATCTTTTGAATGTTTTCTATTCAAGTGTATGATAGACTTCCAAATAATCTAGACCTATCCATGTAATCTTACTGCTTACCATGCATCTTTGCTTATGGTAGATGTTCATTGACATCAAAATTAAGTCTATGCATGTCAATTTATACCTTACTAATGTTCTCAGAGCCCCCTCTCTGTCCCCCATTTTTTCCTTTTTTTTTTTTTTTTTTTTTTTAAGAGGCTACATGACAGTTTCTAGAATGGGACCTTGAAGACAAAGCAGTTTTTCTTTGTGTGTCATATAAAAATTATGCCCAATATGTTAGTCTCTTATATTTTTAGTCTAATGAAGTTTAAACCATTTCAGCTCTGAAAACTCCACTACCAGAGGCCCTTATTTTCTCCTCATTTTTCCTACTTGAATGGTTTCTTTTCAGCTACAGTAAGAAGCTGCAACCATCAACTGGACATTTCAATAAATTTGGGAGAAATAAAATATATTTGAATAGGTTGACATTATAAACTCGAGGCTCTTACAAGCATCAGGTGTGTGAAATAAGTACAGCAAAAGTCAGCTATTCTTTTTTATACATGTGGTGATATATGCCTATGAATCCCAATTACTTGGGTGAGTGAGGCAGGAAGATCACAAGTTCAAGGCCAGCCTAGACAACTTAGCAGGGCCTTGTCTCAAATTAAAATTTCAAAAGTCCCATGTAACTCACTAACAAGTGCAAGGCCCTGAGTTTAATCCCCAGAACCTCAAAAACAAACAAACAAAAAAATGAAAACAATTTTAAAAGCTTTAAAACTAAAGCCTCCAAACAGCAAAGGTCTGAGTGAAAATAAAGACAGCCATATTACCTAACTGTTTAATATTTCCAATCAATGTACCAAGTCTCAGTGCTAGATCAACAGTTCAACATTGAGAGAAATAAACACAGAGAAATCACAAAAGACTGATTATTTGCCAATATTATCAATATGCATTAATTAAGCTGCAACTATGGAATAGTATTGGGCATATAGTGCAAGGATCCATTCCTTAAGGTTTTCATTGTCATCAAGACAACGGCCTGTGTAAGTATAATAAAAGAACTGCTCAGTCCAGTGAACATTTGTAAATATGATAGCCATGAGATCTTAGTTGAATATAATAATTCTATCTACTAAACAAATACCCCAGGTTGACAGGCAGTAATTATATTGTCACCCCTAATAAGAGGAGTACAAACACTTGTAGTCATAGTCTCCAGATAATTAAATAGATTTTGTTTTGCTCCTAATTGAACTTTTATACTTGACAACCTGTGTGAACATCCTGATTTAATTTTAGATATTTCACAGTTTTTGTTTTGCTTATAGAAAAAAAAAAAAACTCTTTAGATCTGGCTTTCCTTTATGAAATGTTCCAATAGATAAAAGGAGGTGATAAACCCAAGGGCAGATAGCAGAACAATGTTGGTGAGATCCTGTAGGCAAGTTTGATTTCAACCTTGGTGGATTCAACACTGGTATTCCTTATGCACCACAATCTCAAGATTAATTTTGTTTCCTTCTCCTTCCTTGTTGAAGAATGAAAGGAGAAGCTTATCAAATGCAAGTCAATACGGAAGTAGAATATTTTTGTCCAATCTGTTTTCCTTGGGAGGGATGAAAAGTAGAGAATATAATAAATCTTTTAATAAAGACAGAACATTTTTTATGTGTTATTTCCTGGAGATGGACCAATGTAATTTTGAAGGATACAAAGACATTTGCAATTAATCATGATTTGAATAATGTTGTCATGAGAAAATTGTTTGTGTCTTTCTAAAAATCTTTTGGGTACAAAGCAGGAATTAGTATGGCTTAATTTGTCTTTTCATTTTATGTTCACTTGCCCAATCATAATGAGGTCTTATTTTAATCCAGTATCTTATGATAAACTATTATGAAAATTAATTTAGAATAAATTGATATTTTTTATTTGGTCAGGCCCAGAATACTAAGCTTCAAAGTTCTTAAAACTAAAAATGAATTGTATCATATATAACAAATCAAAATAAAAAATTGAAGAAAAATGAATTGTGAGCTCAAATCCCGCTGTTTCGTTAAATGAACTTGGCTACGTGATATTTAACACACTTTTTTCTGCATCAACAAATCTAACCCTTTAACTGAGTAATCAACAGAATTTTTGTGGGTAAAAAACAATAAATAGCCTCAAAAATAAGAGTATTTAATTTGCCTTAACAAGGAGAAATATCACTGACTTTTGCCTAAAAGAGTAAATCAAAGCCTCGGTATATAGAAAAAATGCTGAAAAATATTGCAAACAAAGGCATGTTCCAAGGGCAAATTTTAATTGACAGTAAATAATATTTTAGGGGAAAATCTCAGCATGCAATAAAATTGGAGAACAATGTAACATTTTGCTGAGTTATTGATTTTTTCACCAACCAAAAATCAGAACTGCTGAGAGCCATTGCCAAGTAGGAATGACGCATGGCAATTTCTTTGTCAGCCTACCCCATGTTGCTTAGAGGAAGGACTCTCCATTGTGGACCCAGGTCATTTGCAGTGACTTTGCATGAAAGGTGACCTTGCTCAAGGACCAGGGCTGATCCTGGTTTAGGGTGGATCAGGGTTTAGGGTGGATCAGGGTTTAGGGCGGTTCCAGGTTTAAGGTGATTCCTGCTGGGAATAGGGCGTATCCTGCTGCCTCAGGCGCCTTGAGTTCCCATTGAGTTCTCGCAGGATTCAGAGAGTATTTGGGATTCAGAGCCCCGTGGAGAGTGTGGATTTCCCCAGAAGGTGTGTGTAGAGTGCTGGTGGATTTTGCCCAGAACCTGCTTGTAGAATGCCGGTGTGAGTTCGGGAATAAAGAATTGCTGTTTGAATCTACAAGGCTGTGAGTGGCTCGTGATTTTGTGCCCAGCCAGACTGCGGCACAGAACACCCTCCAGACACAATCTTAATTTTCTTACTCCCAATTCTCTAAGAATCACAGATGGTATATCAAATTGTACTTGTCAGTGTTTGTAGCTACCATGATGATAATAAGGGGATATATAAACAAACTTGGTCCACACTGTAGTGAACTTAATGAGAGTTCTGAGAAGAAGAGGAAAACTATGGCATCACCGTGTGCACAAAGACAAACCTCTTTGATGAGTCCTAAGAGCTGTCATAGGTTTTGAAAGATTCCTGGACTCATGTTCAAAAACCTTGGTTCTCCTCCTTGATTTGTATGTGTATGGTTCTGTGAGGGGACTGAACTGGGTGAATCTGTGGACATGTCTCTGTTTCATAACCACAAAGCAGACTTCCCTGAGCTCTAACTTGCTTTCCTTGGGACCAGGTCATTTGATCCATTCATGACTCCCCAGATAATCTCATGTTATTTTCCCAGGACCGCTGAAGATTAAAGACACAATTTGGGTCACCTGTCACTATCACTCCTAAGGCGGTAGATAAAATGCTCCCACAGGAGTATCATATACCCAGGAGAAGTTGAAGTCCCAGAGGTGGGCTGGTACATTTAATAAAATTGTAGCAGTCCATTTCCTTGACCACTTGACCACCATGCATTCTGCTGTCATATATAAATAAAAACATATATATATTTTCCAAAAATAGGTCAATAATTTTTCCCAGGCAACACCCACTACAGAAGAATAGTCAGATAATCTATTTTCTTTTTATGCAATTATATGCCAAGTTGATATATAATTTTGCTTACTATTTTTACAAATGTATAAATTATCAAATGATTCCAAAGTCAAATTTACAAAACAAGCTACATTTAGAGAAGTCTAACTTACCTCCTCTTCCCTCATGCATTTCTCTATTTTCTCAAAGGTGGTAATTTAATTTTTAGCCTTTCACTATTTTATGTTAATATAAGAAAATGTTTTATATTAATATAAGAAAACATGTACATGTATTTTATGTTTACCATCAGAAATTATAATTTATACACTATGTTAATATAAAAAAGTAAAAATAAATTGTAAACTTTGCCTTGGGCTCTGCTTTATTGGAAACCTAAGATAAAGCAAATCCTTACCTTTTAATTTTTATGCTTCAGCAGAAAAAAAAAAATGCCCCATTGTTTTAGTTAGATTTTGTGTCACAATGACCAAAATATCTGACAAGAACAACTTAGAGTAGAAAAGGTTTATTTTGGATTTAAAGTGTGAGAGGTCTCAGTCCATAGGTGGTCAACTCTATTGCTCTGGGCCTAAGGTAAGGCAAAACATCAGGAAGGAAGGATATAGTGGAGGGAATCTGCTCCCTTCAAGCTAACAATGAAGCAGAGACTGGGGGGAGGAGGTTTGAAGGGGTCACAGGGAAGACTCACCCTAACTTGGCATACCCCCAGTGACCCACTTTCTCCAACCAAGTCCTACCTGCATACAATTACCACTCAGTCAGTCCATTCAAACTGGGATGGACTGATTAGGTTTCATCTCTCATAATCCAATGATAGTTGTATTCACTGCAGAACTTTCATCTTTCCTTTTTCTTACATCCCACCAGCTTCTGGAAGTCTCTAGAAGACATCTCAGAAAAAGTCTGAAGATGTTCTGGCTTCTATGCCTAGAAAACCTCCAGTACTACTGCCATTGCTGTTTCCTGGTGGTCTCTGGAAGTCACATGGCCACTGTGTTACAGTGTTCTAAGACTGGTTTTTGAATGCAAAGAACACCCCTTTTCTGCCCTCATGGTCTAGTGACTTTCTCCTCAAGTATCTCTGTTCCCCACTCCCTGCCTTGATGTTTCCCGTGGAGGTTTGCCTTATACTCAAAAGTCTTACAGATATTTTAATGTGGTACTCACTCTTGCCTTTTCTGTTTGCCCCAGGAATGTGTCAATGTCAATGAGATTAGCTACTCAACAATAAACACAGAACTAAGGAAACTTTCCTCCCTCTTATTCTTCTAGTCATCCATGAGTGCCCACTGATTATGCAATATCTTTCTTCCTTTGTTTGCTTTGAAGTTTTGAAGTCACCAGGCTAGAGAAAATACCTAAATTAGTATTCCTTTAATACAGGAACATTAACAACAGCTTCATGGCTTGAACATTAGCAGTGCTGGAATCATTTTAGTTCTTTCCACAATCTCAAGTTTTCCTGCTAAAATATGTGTATTTTCTTAACTTAACAAAAAGTACTTTGAATGCTGACCTCAAGCCCCTGTAATAGGCTAAATAATGACCCTTAAAGATGTTCTTGTCCAAATCCTTAGAAACTGTAAATATGTTACCTTATATTATAAAAGGGATTTTTGCACAAGAGATTAAATAAAGGATCTTGAGATGTAGAGACTATACTGCACTGTCCTGGATGGGCCTGAGATAACTGCAAGGTATTTGTTAAAGGGATCCAGAAGGAGTCAAACAGAAGGTAACTGGGATGAGGAAGGAGGATGAAAAGAGAGATTTGAAGAAGTTACGCTGTTGATTTGGGGAGATGTAGGAAAGGGGCCATGTAGCAGAAGATATGTCCTCTGATAGCTACAAAAATTAAAGAAGCAGATTCTCCCACAGGGTCTCTGGAAGGAACCAGGCTTATAGACACCTTGATTTTAACCCAGTAAAACTAATTTTGATCTTCTGGCCACCTAACTTGTAAGAGAATTATTTTTATTGTTTTAAGCCACTAAACTGTGGTAATTTGCTACAACAATGATAGAAAAGGAATTTACGGCCTCCACCTTCAAAGGAATGTGCCTGCACCTGTGTTCTGGAAATTCCAAAGCCACTACAGTCTCTCAGGCACTGTTTAGCTCTTCACTCAAATCATAACTCAGAAGTCGAGTAATCACCACAAACAGTGATAGTACTGTTATGGAGTTGGGGCCTTCTGAGAAACTGAGGCAGCTCAAAGACCCCCTCTTCAGACCACGACTCTTGCAACAAAGAAAGATTTCAGACATGTCACTCAGAGTAACAGGAATGAGTTTATTGAAAGGATAGGGAAAAGGGAAAGGGGATACTCTCAAGGAAGTGAGTGGGTCCTCTCAGGAGAGGGACAATGTGCTTCTTCTGCACTCCAGTTTTATTGGAGATCCCAGAGAAGTTTCCAGAGAGTCCCATATAGGGACTTTTGACTGACAGCAGGGTGGCATCAGACTACTATCAGTTCCTACTGCCATGGCAACTCTAGGTCACCTTGGCCCGTGCTGACTGGTTCTAATTAGATTCTTAAACATACATTCTTACAGATTTTATGGTTAGGAGGAACTATTCTTATCTCCCAGAGATTCACGATCTGGTCACAAATAACTCCTAGGTTCTTCCCATCAACATTATCTTGGGCCTGCATTTCTCCTGCAGCTAACAGGTACTTTGCTGAGGGAGTGACATATCCTGTCCACTTTGGCCAGGCAGGGCTGCAGGTAAATGCTTCTTGGAAAAGAAAGCATGTGAGGGTCAACACCATGGGCCCATTTTATAGAATTATTCTCTTAACCTCAGGTTCCCACCATTCACATCTGTCTGCTCCCTAACAGTATTATTGTACTTCTCTATTGAAAGGAGAAAATGAAGTTTAGATTTATCAAGAAATTTGACCCAACATCACAGTTACAAGGGAGTAGAACTAGAATCTACTCCCAGACCCATTCAATTCTTCATAGCCTATGTTGAACTGGCTGCATCTCCTTTATCTTTCTTTACATACACCAAGCTATGTCTATGCTGGGTTTTTAATCTTTATAATTTAAGATATTTATCCTGAGTGAACATTCAAGGTACTCTGAGTAAGAGATAGATTTATTATTGAATAACTCACAGAAAATAAGCATGCTACATCCTAGTTGCCTCGGGCTTTATCCCTGGCAATAGAATGAAAGTCACATCCACAGTCCTATACTAGTAGTCAGACACTCCACACACTAGGAAAAACAATTTTTTTTTTCTGCCCAAAAGAAGGAAAGAAGGAATAAGCCTCAGTTCTTCCCAGAAGAGCTCTCCAATGAACTACAATTTGCCTCCAACCTTTAGATATGTAAATAAATTCTCTCCAAGAGACTTCTCTCCCCTTTTAAGACCCAGAGGAGTCACTAAATTCTGTGGCTTCATCTCTTTTGACATGTAAATAACTAGAGAGAGAACACTCACATCTTCTCCAGCACCTGGCTCCTAACTAGTGACCTAGTACTGGATGTAACCTTTGGGCCCTTTGAGTGGAACAAATTAGAAATGTTTATCCTCCAGGATCAGAGCAATTAACTAGACAAAAGGCTACAGATTTAATTCTCATAGAGGGGAAAGGACTTTTCACAGAACACTGATGATCTAAGGAAGTGTTATTTCCCACAGCCTAAAACACATTAGGGAGCTAATTCATTTTTGGAGGGTCCGGAATGGTTTGCATTTGTTCAACTCTATGCAGTGCAAAAACTGTCATTTCACCTTATCTCATTCATTCTAAGCAATAACATTGGAGTTATGAAGAGACTACTATAATTATTTTTCAGGGGAAAATTGGATAGTCAAATAGTTGGTTTTTGCTGCAGTTGTCCATCTGCTTAGGGTGGGCCACCAGCCCAGCCAGGGCCTCTTTCCACTGTGGACGCTATAAATTAGGATTTGAAATCTACAAACAGGTTCTGTCTCAGTCACCCTCCCTACTCCTTTCTTTCTTCTGGTACACACAATTTCTCCCTCTGGGTCCAGAGAGTGTTTTCCACTGGACTGGATCTTTTCCTAACTGGAGATGACCACCTTGGTTTCTCTGGTGGAGGTTCGGTAATCACCCGTCATTTTGCGGCAATTTAAATTCAAATGTGCAGGCTAGAGCATTTAAACCATTATCATACTTGGAAAGCATTGAAATAGCATTACCTTTAATAATTTCCCCTTAAAGTTTAGAGAATAAAACCCTTCTCAACTAGTCCTTTTCACAGATGAAGTACTCAGCCACTCAGTGTTTCTATTTTTTTCCCAATTGCATGAGTTGCTTGAGTACTGAGGAAGAATCCATTTTACTAATTCTTAATTTTTTGAAAAAACTTTACCAAATTAATTTAAACAAGAGCTCTTTGAAAAATACCTATTAAAATTTCAAAGCAATTTAAAACTCTAGAACAGAAGAGCAGATTGTTTATCATGAAGCAAAATTTACATTTTATGTAAAAAAGTGTTTTTAAAGGTGGGAGCCTGCATGGACTTTGAAAATGCATCAAATATGCCTTCTTAAGGGGAAAAGGGAAGTGTCAACTAGTGGCAGCCAGTGGCATGATTTATATAGTCCCTCCTGGATTCCTCATACCTCCTTTACTCTGGAGAAACAAAAGCTTGCATGTATAAAACAAACCTAAGCATGGAATTTTTGTAAAAGCTTTATTTTCATATTATTTGTAAAAATACATCAATATATAAACATCTCTACTCCAAGACTAGAGACACATTGTATAATCAATGCTAAATAAAGGCATTGTGCCTTACATAAGAAGACATAAATGTCCAAGGGATAATTAGAACATTAGAGTTCTTAAAGCATCAACATCAGAAATGTTGACCACATACTGTGGAAGTGTTACAATAAATAACAGGTGACACTCTTCTACAAAAATAGACATACACACATTCCCACACCTTATCAGTGATCTGACTATCTTTGATCCCCCACTATTTATCCCCAGCATCCATTACAGTGACCAAAAAGCTTGATTATTTAAACCAAACAACTGAACTGAAACAACTTTGATTTAACATTTTAAAAAATTACCTTTAAAAAAAACCCAGTACAGTGAATTACCAAACATATTCATATCTTTAAATATCAGAACAAACATTATTATATATGCATGAAAATAAATAAACAAATAAATAAATATGTAAATAAATAGAAGAACTCTCATAGAAAATAGTCAAACACATCAGGCACAGTCCAGATGCCCCTGAGGTACTATTTGTTTCTCTCTCTTCACTCCAATTCCTTTTAGAATCTTCTTCAGAAACAGTAACAGACAAGCTTCCTCCTTCTCTCCATGTCAGTTGCTGCCTCTGTGATGGAAAAAAAAAAAAAAAAAGCAGTTATTGTTTGTGGGTACTTAAGAAACTGATCGCACAACCTTAATCCCTGATAGTCTAGGATTTTCTAAATGTGGCCATTCCCTAGCCTTGCACCAAGTGGCTACTACTCATAGTATTGCTGCCTTGCATAGCAAAAAACACACAAGGTTACTGTTTAATTAGGAATAGGTGATCTGTGATCACAATTGTATCATTAACTTCAGTCAGAATAATATTACAATGGGGTAAGAATGTACACGCATGACCTCATTTAGGCTTCAGAGAAACACCAGAGCAGCTATTTCTCATTTCACTGAGATTCAGGATAATAAGAGGTGGGACCTAAACTTACACTGGCAGGTGTCCTGTCACTGCACCCTGCTCTTCAGCAGGAAGGCTTAGGCTCATATTGCCCCTGGTGTTCCACTGTTCAGGACTTGAGCCCAAGGGAGGCTGAGACATACATTGTTGCTCAATAAGTAGAAGTTGTTTTTTTAGCATCACAGGTCAATTCTTACTCTTTTAGGAGCACACATTTACCTGCACATATTTAAATACAGGTTTGAACACTGGAGCTATCTTTATGGCACCAGAGGTTAATCATCTTAATGGCACGATTATTTTATGAAAATAATCCTAATTTCTAGTCTTTTAGCAAAACCCTGAGCTTCCCTGATAAAATGTTAAACGATGACGTCAGTATACCCATGACTCCAGTCACATAACTCACTTGTTCAGCATCTTATGGATGATTTTCTTGACCAAGGGGGCCTCAGGGTTGAGACAAGCTTCCTGTCCATTCTTGAGAGTGGCTCTGCAGAGAGAAAGGAGGATCCCAGTGAGGCAGGAGGTTCAGCTGGGGAGCAGCAGGAGGGTCAGGGAGAGTCAAGTCATAGCTTCAAGCAGCTCAGGGCAGGACTTACATGACTTCTGTCTGGGCGCAGTGGGGTCCTGGGGACATCACCTTCACACTTTGGATGTTCTTGAGGTGAATTCCTTGCACAGTCTGCAAGCACTGGCAGCGCAGTTCACTGACCACTGGCGCCCCTGAGGAGAGAAGAGACCGATTAGCCGGGCTGTCCCCATCCTAGGCGTCCCCGCCCCGTACCCTCAATCTCAGTCCCTTCCCTGGGACCCCAGAGCGCGGGTCTCACCTGCTGCACGCCGGCAGGCGGCTACCAGGAGCAGCATCAGCAGCGCCACCCGGAGGAGCCGCGGGGCGCGGGGGACGGCGGAGGCGGTGCGGGCCATGGGACTCAGCGGGAGGATCGCGGCGGAGCCTGGAGTGCAAGAGCTTGTGGCGAGGGGCTGCTGTCCTGGCTCTGTGGCTCTCGGGCATCCGCGAGCCCCTTTTATGCATGGTTGGCGGGAAAGGCCAGAGCCCCTGGCCAGGGAAATTCCCGGAGCTCCGGGTGCTTCCCCGCGGGCGGAAGGAGGTCGCCGCCCCGCCCCTGGCTGGAGGTTGGTGAGGGGACAACACTCGGGTGCCGCCCGCCTGTCCCTGCTGCCTAGCTTCCGGGGACCCTGTGACCCCCAGGATGTTCTCTTTCTGCCCGAGATTCCCAAAGGAGAGAGAGGGGCCGCCTGCTAGCGGGACTGTGGGCCCCCAGACTCCCTTAGGAGGCGGCGTCATCAGTTGACACTGGACAGTTTGAGGAACCTTAGTCATCAGGATTGGAGGAAGGAAGATGGGAAGTGGAATACCCGCTTTTCTATTTGTTCTATACCCATAAATATCTTCTGGATGAAGAGTTTCCTTGCGTCTGCATAATGTACTCTTTTGAAATGTATCCCTCTCCGATTACACATAAGAGTATGGGTTTGATTCCTGGTATTTAACAAGCACAAATAAATGACACTTTGTGTCATACCTTTCTTCACAGCTCAGGGAAAGGACAGTGTCAAGAGTTTAATTCGACGTTTAATTTAGAAAACAGTGTCGAAATCCTACATAACTTCCTTTCTCTGTGAAATTCTGGAATTTCCAAAGCTGGAGTAAGTGGACAAGTACTACAGTTTGATGTATGAAAGGATTGATGGGTTCATAAAATAATGACCTATTGGTGGCCTGGGAGCTGTTCTTGGGAGGGAGTGTTACATTGGAATTTGCAGAGTGCATAGTTCCTAGGTTTGTATAGCATATTAAATGCTATCGATAATTATAAATAAGTGAAAGAAATTGATTTTTTTCATATCAGTTATGCCCCCCGGGGGAATAGCACCCACTGATCATCTTAAGTGGCAAAAGGATGTGTTCTTGTGAAATATACACATGGTGATCATAAATCTTGTCCTACTTTGCTTTATAAAGACAAAATTTATTTCTTTTCCACCATATGGTCTTTCCTGTATCCAGTAATTTGATTTCCCTTCTAGAAAAACAATCATCGTCATTATTTGCTTTTACTGATCTCTAATAAACCTTTTAAAACTGTTAACACAAGACTTTCATTCAGCAATTCCCTTTTCACTCTCAATTTTAATTCTCTGCATCACATTATAGGTCGGATTCAGAGAGTTTAGGGGTGGTTCCAGACGTAGATTTTCCAGAGCTATGAGGAAGGGCTGCAAGAAGAGGGAGGGGATGCTGCAGAGCTGCTACAAAGGCACAGAGCAGGACCCTTCACCAGAGCGACCTGAGAGGAATCAACTCTGCCAGTTACTGGGGCATGACCGTCTACTTGACGATGTAAAGATTCTTGTCTGTAAACGGGCATATGTGGTACTATCTACCTGGCAAGGTTGTTACGATGAATAAGTGTTATCATATGTAAAATGCCAGTACATATTAAATGCTATAGATAATTATAAATAAATGAAAGGAATTGATTTTTTTCATATCACTTATGCCACTTTTCTAAAGTTTTTCTATTAGTTTTTTTTTAAGAGGAAATAGGATGAGTTTTGTTGTCTAGTTTAATTGGTGGGTTAATTTCTACTCCTAGTTTTAGTAATTACAACTGCATAATGTGAATAAAAGTAAAATTTTCCCCTCTTAATTACTAGAAAAAGAATAATGAATAACTCGATTTCTGTCTTTACATTTTTTCCCAATGATTTTCTGTACTGTCCAGTATAAAATAAAATGAATTTATAGAAGATTATGTATTTTTTAAAAAGGTGTAAGAAGTGAAAGATAAGCTAAAATTTATAAAATATGATGAATTCATCAATAATTGAGTATTTGTGCCAATGCTACTATTATTGTTCTTATTTTTTTCTGGAATCTTAGTTGTAAATATTCTGTTTTCTTGAAATAATCAGTAGTTCAAAACAAAGTAGCCATTCTTTTTTTTTTTTTTTTTTGTATTTTAATTGGTGCACTATACTTGTAAGTAATGGTGGATTCATTGTTACCAATTCATTCATATATATATATATATATATATATATATATATATATATATATATATACACACACACACACACACACAATATAACAATACATCTTGGCCAATATCATTTCTGAGTACTTCCCCTTTCCTTCCTCTCTTTTCTCTCACAAGTCCCTTTCCTCTACAAATCTCCCTCTGTCATGTCATGAGATGGCCCACCCCACACACAACTTTATTTTTAATTTTGTTTTCTAACTTACACATATGATCCTGGACTTTCTTATTTTGCTTAAAAGAATGATTTCAAGTTATATCTATTTTCCTGCAAATTATATAATTTCATGCTTCTTTATGGCTGATTAAATTCCACTGTACATGTATACCATGTTTTCTTTATCCATTTATTCATTCATTGACACCTAGGCTGGTTCCATAGTTAAACTATTGTGAATTTTGCTACTCTAAACAGGGGTCCACACATATTGCTATAATATTGCTGGGAGCCACAGCCAATTAATATGATGCATGGCATTTTTGATTGAAAGGTGATGCCAGCTAGCCATTGAGATGATACGATTATGTTAAAAAGTACATTCATATGGATACCGGACTCCTGCTGCGGGACTCCTGGAGAGTTCCCATTGGTTGGGAAAGTGCAGTAGGAGGGAATTCCGGGGAGGCGCTTGCGCTAGAGTTCCGGGAAGGAACCAGCAGAACGCCGCGTGGGTGGATCGGGAAGCTTCCCGGGCGGACGTGTTATTGGCGGTTCTTTCAAATAAAGTTTGTTCCTGTTTGAGTGGCTCGTGATCTTGTGCCCAGCCAGACAGCGGCATAATATGATGACTTTAATTATTTTTCATTTTTATTTTTTGGTACTGGAGATTGAATCAAGGGGTACTTAACCACTGAGCAACATCCCCAACTATTTTTTATATTTTATTTCCAGATAGGGTCTTACTGATTTGCTTAAGGCCTTGCTAAATTGCTGAGGCTGGCTTTGAACTCATAATCCTTCTGCCTCAGCCTCCTGAGCTGCTAGGCCATGGTGCCCAGCCTGACTTTAATTCTTCTTTTTTTTTTTTTCAAGTGTTTGACAATTTTATTCATCACTAATACACATATATATTGGCTTGGTTCAAAAAATACATGTTTAATTTTACTAATTTAGAATGGTTTTTAGGGTGCAATCAAAGTTTCAAGATTGTAAATTCTGTATATCAACAAACTTAATTCAAGTACTTATTAATTTATTTTATTTAAAATTTTTTTTTACTTTAATTTTTTTAGGATTAATACTGAGGTGTGATGTAGTTGAATCAGTTGGTCCTTTCACTCTTAGTGTTTCGAGGAATTTCCATACTGATTTCCATAATGGTTGTACTAATTGACAATCCAACAAACAGTGTAAAAGTCTTCTATTTCCTCTACATCTTCTTCAGCATTTATTATTGTTTGTATCCTTGATGACTGCCATTCTGATTGCTGTGTGATGAAATCTCAGTGTGGTTTTGATTTGCATTTGCTTAATTGCTAAGGATGTTGAACTTTTTAAAAATATTGTTGACTATTTGTATTTCTTCTTTTGAGAAGTGTATGTTTAGATTATTTGTCCATTTACAATAGCTATTCTTTTTAAGTTAAAATATTTCATTTTTCAAATTATAGATGTATACCTGCTTCTTGTAGAAAAAAATTTAAAGAGTACGAAAGATGAAGAGATTATTTAGTAAGCTTTTTAAACTTTCATCTAGGGAACAAACTTTAGCAGAACTTTGCTTTTGTCTTCGATGTCCCTAATAACTGAAATATTTTATGTGTTTATAAGATGCTGAGTAAATGTTAGAGTGTGATTATTCATAACACTTTGATACAAAAGGCAATGTTTTAATTTTAATCTTCTCAACTGCCTCATAAAGTATCCCCTGTTCAAATTGTAATTTATAAGGAAATAGAAGGGAAGGAAATTGAAATAATTTGTCCAGGTCTCATAGTTGACCAAATTCAGAATTTGAGCTCTAGGCAACATGGCTTCAACAACTACACACACAAAATATTTTTCTGAAATAAGTAATTTATAACTTCAGGAGAGTTCTTTGATTTTTGTGTTTATTATCTCACCGTTCAACTTTACCTTCTAAAATGTTTCCACTTTTTGTTTCTCTAACAAAGAGAATTTTTGTGGCATATGTATACTTAATTTAATAAAATCTAAATCTATTTACTTATTCACCCACTTTTCAAAATTAATATATTCCCCTCCCCCCAAAAAAAATTAGGTCAGCAGGAATGAATATTCTACCCTGGGAACTTTCTAGAAGGGAAAATAAGTATTTTAGTCAGCTCTTATTTTTCGTGAGACAACATTCACAGTGTTCTTTTTTTTTTTTTTTTAACATTCACAGTGTTCTGCTGAACCAGTTTGCACACTTTATTGTGTTTAATAACTGAAATATTTTGCCTTCAGCATTAAAAGGAGGTTGCCAGATATTTATTCTCTTTCTGACTAAGAAAACGACATATTTGCTTTAACAGTTTCCAGGTTCATTCCAAGTACTGTCATAAGCAAACAATCAGAGTGAATAAAGCATTAAAAAATGTATAGTAGTTGCCAAAAGGATGGAACATTTAAAGAAGCAGGCTCATATTTGAAGAATAATCTAAAACTTTGTACCTAGACTTACATGATAAACAATTGCTTACAAGGTGAAATACTAAAGAGTTTTTTTTTCCTTTTACAATATACCAGTTCTCATAATTTAATTCCTTAGAGCCTTGTCTTGTTTTTTTTTTTTTTTTTTTTTTTGTACCAGGAATTGAACCCATTTGGCCTTTAGCCACTGAGCCACATCCCTAACCCTTTTTCATGTTTTTGTTTGTTTGTTTTTAATTCTGAGACAGGGACTCTCTAAGTTGCTTAGGGCCTTACTAAATTGCTGAGCTTGCTTTGAACTTGCAATCTTTCTGCCTCAGCCTCTCAGATCGCTGGGATTACAGGCATGCACCACCATGCCCAGCACCTCATATTTTCTTTTTTTAAAGAAAACTTAAGAAGCAATGTTGTTATGCTAAAATAATGCAAACATTTTTTATTTGAATAAGTGCCTTCCTCAGCCAATTATTCATTGTATGAGCTAAGTAAAAGGTTTAATATGTCCAAATTTTAAAGTCATACAATCACCACTCTGAAAAGAATAGTCATTACTAAAATAAAAACATTGGTTTATAATTCATTTTTTAAGTAATCATATTTATTATATCTTATAGTT
This sequence comes from Callospermophilus lateralis, assembly GCF_048772815.1. Lineage (NCBI taxonomy): Eukaryota > Metazoa > Chordata > Mammalia > Rodentia > Sciuridae > Callospermophilus > Callospermophilus lateralis. The sequence continues at coordinate 56,202,605 of NC_135312.1, read as the reverse complement.
TTTTTTTTCCCACTAATATAGCTTTTAAATCCAGAGTTGCAGCCACATCCTGTGCACTGGTGAAGCAACAGGAATGGGCAGGTGGTGCAGAGCTGCTCTGCTCAGTCTTGCTGTGGAGAGCCAAGCCATCTAAGCTGCCAGACCTATTTTGTTGCAATTACTACTTTAATACAATGAATGAATCTGACAATAAGAGGAAAGGATGAAGCTGCCTGAATGTGGCATTAAATCCATGGACACATCCACTTCTACAGTTCAAAGCATTTTGAGTATTAATGTCATTCATCCTGTCCTATCTCTAATGCATTTGTCATTTATACCTAGTTTGAGTCCCTGCCCCCTACTTCTGAGAGCAGAACCCTGCTTTTCCTTTCCTTGTCATCCCTCCTTCCTCCCAGTCTGAGGTGCAGGCAGTGATACTCCTCCAAATCTCCAGGAGGGCTCTCACAATCCCAGGTGTATGGCCAGTTCTTGTCCAAGTCCAACCCCAGTAACATTGGTAGGCTCAGGGGTGGGCAAGTGACCTAATCCTGTCCAAGTCAGAAGAATTCCCTGGAGTCCATTTTGTCAGGAAAAGGTTGGACAGAAAAGCTCTTACTTCTTGCTGGAGCATAGCTAGTTGGACAGAAGCTTGGAGCTCTGCAATTGCTTAAGCAGAGCCTGTCCACACTGAGGCCAGGCACAGAGAAAAGCTTCCAGATCTGAACTGAGACTGACCACTGGCCACCAAACAGCAATTTTGAATTGCAGGATTCTGCTTTATCTCACCTACTAACCAGACTTTCCATTTCATAGGGAAATGAAATAATTTCCTTTTTTATTGAGCAAATCTAAATTGAATTTTTGTTACTGATTCCACTTACTGTTAGAATTACCTTTCTAACCAGAAGGACATTTCAATTGGAGCTTAATTCCTTTCTTTCTCCATTTGTTTCAGCATTTTCATTTACCATTTACCCAGCATTTTTAACATGGGAATGATGTTGGTTGCCATGGATACAAAGAGGATTAAGACAGACTGCTACCCTCAAACTCTCAATGCAATAGGGTCATGAATGTAGAAACAGATTTTAGAAAAGCTGGTAAATTCCACAATAAACTACTCCCAAGGCATTAGAAAAAGAGAGGATACCTAATTTGTGAGAGGTGTCAGAGAAGATTTCTTGAAAATGTCACTTATGTGAGTTTTAAAGAATAAATACTTTTCCATGTGAATGGAGGACCTCTGAGGTGTATTCCATGGAGAAGTAGAGGGTTTTATATGTCCTAAATCTAATTGTTCTTGTACTAAAGCATGAGCCTCCACTTGCATCTCAAGGTGTTTTCATGATCCACTTCCTCAGACCACAAGGTGACCTTTATTGACTATCCACCCTGTGGTGGGTGGAAGATTGGTTTAACATACAGGCTTAAGTCAGTACCAATATTAGGGGGTGGTGGGTATTAAATTTGGACAACGTTTAAGAGACACAGACAACATACAAAGGAGTAATAAGTTTTGCAAGAGAGGAGTAATGGAAGAAGTCAAAACAGAAAGAAAATTCTTCTTTGATAATGGAACATGCACATTTCTGCAACATAGTCTTTTCTTTAATTCCTGTAGTAAGGATGTCCTCATGATTTCAACAATCTCTAGATATTTAAATTAATTTTAATTAACATTGAACACTATCTACTACATTAGATTTGGATGTTATTCCATAATACTTTTACAAAAACAGATTTAATATAAACTTTGCATTTCCATTTTCTTAAGATCGTTTTTAAACTTTTTGAGGGTGTACTATTGAGTCATCAAATTGCATTATGTTTGTGTAGTGTAATCTAAACAATAAAGGGATGCCAAATATTACACAAAAAATGTTAGAAAAAAATTTAAGAAATGAGGAACTATCTCCATGGAAATATTATCATACTAGATAGTTATACTGGATATGAAAACAGCATGATGACTTTGATATTTTGAAAGCAAAATTTAGGAAGTTGAGTGATGAGTTGTAAACCACAGCAAACATATCACGCATATGGATATACACATTTCAACTAGGAAAATTACAAATCATCATAAAATTTTGATGATCAGAAAATGTTCTCTGTAACATTTCAACATTTTGAAAATTTTTGCTACAATCCTCATGGCCCATATGTATTCTTTCCTATTTTTTTTTTTTTTTTTGTTGTTGTTGTTTTGATTCTGGGGATTGAATCCAGGGCCTCTTTACCACTTAGCTATATCCCTAGTCCTTTTTATTTTGAGACAGGGTCTTGTTAAGTTGCTGGTACTGGCCTCAAACTTGCTATTCTTCTGCTTTAGCCTCCAAATCACTGGGATTCCAGATAGGGGTCAGCACACTAGCTTTAATCTATTTTAGAAAATGTTCCGGATGCCCTCAAAAAATAAACGCAATTTATGCAATTGCTGGCATGAAGTGTCTATACGTCACTCAGGCCAAATTTGTTGCTTGTGTTGCTAAACTCTTCCACACCATTATTGACTTTTTTACTGTTTTATCCACTAAGTATTGAAAGAGAAGCTTTGGCTATTAATATGTATTTGTCTATGGATCTTTTTTGGTCTCTCCATTTTGCTTTGTATGTTTGATAATGTTGTGAATTTCATAAAATTTAATGATTGCTTTGACTCTTGTAGAATAGCCTTTTTTGAATCAACTTTCTTTCTAAGATTACTTCTTTGCATAAACCTAATATATAAAATGGACCTTCATAAATAGGTAAATTATTAATAAATACATTAATAACATATTCATAGTTGTTAATAATAATTAACATTAATATAGCTATGTTTGGTTTCTTTTAGTTATGTTTTGCATAATACAGCATTTTCTATTCTTTAATCTTAAGATACCTATAGTTTAATATTTAAAGTGAATTTCGTTAAGCAGCATAGATGTCTGGTACAATCTCATAATCTTTGCCTTTTTAAAAAAATTTTTTTCCTTACTTGTTGATAGATCTTTATTTTATGTATTTATATATGGTGCTGAGAATCAAACCCAGTGCCTCACACATGCCAGGCAAGTGCACTGCTGCTGAGCCACAGTCCCAGCCCAATCTTTGACTTTTAATTGGAGTCTTTATTTCATTTAAATTTACTGTCATTGTTATTATAGTTTCATTTAAGCCAACTGTTTTATTATTCTTTTGCTCTGTATTTTTAAAAATCAAGTACTAATTTTGGAATAATTTTAGACTTACAAAGTATTTGTGTGAATAGTACTAAAAGTTCCTGCATCAGACCTTTTGTTCATTTTCCCCTAATATTGTCATTTTTCATAATTGTAGTACACTTGTCAAAACAAAGAAATTAACGTTGGTACATTGCTAACCACCAAACTATAGTCTTTATTCAGATTTCACCAATTTTCCGTCAATGCCCTTTATCTATCTATTGCAGGATTCCACCCAACACATATATTGCATTAGTCCTCATGTCTCCTTTGTCTCCTCCGATCTGTAACAATTTATTAATGTTGTCTTGTTTCCCCTGACTTGGCAATTCAGAAAAATACTTGTTGGGTGTCTTGTAGAATATCCCTCAATTTTGATTTTTCTAATGTTTTCTCACGACTATTCTGGGAATCTGGATTATGGAGAAGCATTTAAATGGAGTTTAAGTGCCCTTCCCATCATATTCTATCAGGGGCTACATGATATTCATTCACATGCCTTGACTGGTAACAATAATCTTGCTCACTTCATTGAAATTGAGTCTGCCAAGTTTCTTCCCTAGAATGGTTTTATTTCCCCCTTTTCCTAATCCTTTCTTTGAAAGCAACTTGCCCATACTCCTGTGCATAGGGAATTAAGCATCACTTCAGGAAGGGAGAGACTGTACTCATTAGGAATTCTTCCGTAAGGAAGATTCATCCCTTCTTCATGTCCCATGTACTCCTCCACCATTTTTAACTTTCTGTCTTCTTTTGCGCTATTTAGATGTTGTATTTCATTTTATTTTTATCTCCTTTTCAGATTTTTAAGTCTTAAATTTTGCATTTCCTTTTTTTAGGGTCACCTTAGAAATTACAATATGTTTCTACTCCATTACAATTTTCCTTAATTTAATATTTTCTCTAAAAATTGAATAAGTATGTTATATATTAAATCTATTTGTCTCCTTACATGTCCTTTCTGCTTTTTTGGTCATCTATTTTACTTTATAGTAGGTTCATATCTCCACAGATCATGATTATTATTGTTATTTTAAATGGCACAGATTTTTAAGTTCTTAGGTAGAATCCACTTTTCCATCTTTAACTCCCAACCTTCTGAAAAGAAAAAGAATTGCATAATTGTTTGCAAAACCACTTACCAAAAAGCATGTAATGGAAGCCCTTGTTAAAATATTTGTAAAAATCCATAAGTTTATAAAAACTACTTTTTAATAAATAATAGGTAATTGTGAAAACAACAATATTTTATATGAAACCAGAATTATCATAGTGGTTGGAAGTGGGTAGTGTGTACTTTCTAATAGTGTCAACTATTCATTCACCAGTAAGAGAAATTTAAGGAAAGTGCCAGCCCGAAAAGCAGGCATGCAGTTACTTATAGCCTAGAGATGTGAAGGAAAATAAAACAAAGGGTAAGCATGCTATTTTTCAGTAAAATTTTTATTTTCATTTGTAAAAATATGACAGTAGTTATAACTTCTCTGTTCTAAGACAGAGAGAAACAATTCATAACAAATATCAAACAAGGCATTATGCCCTACAAGCAAGACATAAAATGTCCAAGGGAAACTTCAACATATGAATGTTGACTACATAATGAGTAAGACTTTCAATAAATAACATCCAACAATCTTTTTAAAAAGTACAAAAATAGATGTGCACACATTCCCTCACTCTAATATCGATCACACTTGTGCAATCGGTTGGGTCCTCACCCACCGTCTTTTATCACAGTGGCTGGCACTTCTCTCCTAATAAATATCAATTTAATGAGACAGTTTAAACCCATCATCTTTAAGTTAAATAACAATCAAGACTTAGTCATGTTTCATGAAACACATTCACATCTTAAAAAACGAACATAAATATTAAAATAGAAGCTTTGAAAAATAAATAAATATAACCATAAATAAGTAGAACTCTCATAAGAAATAGTCAAAGACATCAAGCTCTTTCCAATTGTCCCCAGAAGCTGGCTCCTCTTTTCCATTTTCAGGTCTTCTAAGGCAGGGACCACCCAGCAGAAGCCACCCGGGGGAGCTTCTTCATTCCAGGTCAGTTGGTGCTGCTCCTGTGATGGGAGAGGTCAGTGTTACTGGTGCTGAGGGAAGCTACTCATTTCTTAGTTGGGTCCTGAAAGTTAAAGGGATTTCTGTATTGCAGTCTCCTGCTTTCCCCTCTACCCAGTGGAGGTCTGACCTAAAGCTTCCCTGAACAGCAGAGAACTTGGACTCCTGAATGTTTTTATAGAAGAAAAACCAGGAAGTGGAGTCAAATATATCATTGGCTCAAAGGAGGAAAAAACATTGTTCACCCACTGAATAAAAAATTTACCTGCGTGACCTCCCTTAAACAGCACCCCAAGCCTATGAAATAGCTACTGTTATTTGCCTTTTGTTAAAGTTCATTAAATAACATCCACAGGGATTCTAGCCTTGAATTCAGGGAAATCTCACTCAAAGTCCTTGCTCTTGACTGGGGAGATTTAGAGGCACACCCTGACCAAGACCAGGGTTTGAACCCATTAGACACTGAGGTACAGATGGTTCCTCAATAGTTGGAGGCTTTTTTTTTTTTTTTTTTTTAACCACCAGTGCCAATTCTATTTCCTCCTATAGGTGCATACATTTACCTGCATTCACTGAATAGAGTTTGGGCATGGGGATGGAGGACATTGGACATATTTCTGACACCAGAGAAGATTAATGAACTTATAGTTCAGTCAAGTATAAAAATACCGATTGTAATTTCTAGTCTTAAAGCCACCCTTGAGTTTTCCTGAAATAGTTTTAAAGAGACAGATGCCAACACAACCCTTGTCACATGGGTAAACAGAAACCATAACTCACTTGTTCAGCATCTTATCGATGATTTTCTTGACCAAGGGGGCCTCAGGGTTGAGACAAGCTTCCTGTCCATTCTTGAGAGTGGCTCTGCAGAGAGAAAGGAGGATCCCAGTGAGGCAGGAGGTTCAGCTGGGGAGCAGCAGGAGGGTCAGGGAGAGTCAAGTCATAGCTTCAAGCAGCTCAGGGCAGGACTTACATGACTTCTGTCTGGGCGCAGTGGGGTCCTGAGGGAGTCACCTTCACACTTTGGATGTTCTTGAGGTGAATTCCTTGCAGAGTCTGCAAGCACTGGCAGCGCAGTTCACTGACCACTGGCGCCCCTGAGGAGAGAAGAGACCGATTAGCGGGGCTGTCCCCATCCTAGGCGTCCCCGCCCCGTACCCTCAATCTCAGTCCCTTCCCTGGGACCCCAGAGCGCGGGTCTCACCTGCTGCACGCCGGCAGGCGGCTACCAGGAGCAGCATCAGCAGCGCCACCCGGAGGAGCCGCGGGGCGTGGAGGACGGCGGAGGCGGTGCGGGCCATGGGACTCAGCGGGAGGATCGCGGCGGAGCCTGGAGTGCAAGAGCTTGTGGCGAGGGGCTGCTGTCCTGGCTCTGTGGCTCTCGGGGATCCGCGAGCCCCTTTTATGCATGGTTGGCGGGAAAGGCCAGAGCCCCTGGCCAGGGAAATTCCCGGAGCTCCGGGTGCTTCCCCGCGGGCGGAAGGAGGTCGCCGCCCCGCCCCTGGCTGGAGGTTGGTGAGGGGACAACAGTCGGGAGCCGCCCACCTGGCCCTGCTGCTTAGCTTCCGGGGACCCTGTGACCCCGGGATATTTCTCTGATGCCCCAGATTCCCAGTCGGTAGTGAGTGGCTACCTGCGAGGGGGACCTTGGGCGCCAGGGACCCCAGGGTGCGGGACGTGGTGATCAGACCCGCTGTACGCAGGTAGGGTTGAAGTCACTTTTTTTTTTTTTTAATGGACGCAATATCTTTATTTTTATGTGGTGCTGAAGATCGAACCCAGTGCCTCATGAGTGCCAGGCAGGCGCTCTACCGCTGAGCTGTCACCCCAGCCCTGGAGCCAAGTGTTTAATGTACAGTGACTTCTCTGGAAGAGACTTCAGTTGGGATGGCTGTTGGGGGAATGGCCCTCTCTTCACTCTCTCCTCTGGCTCTAGTTTTGCGGATTTCATTCGTCTCTGAAATAAACACACACTATAAAAATACATCTGTCTTCTCAAATTACACAGGAGAACGTTTTCTTTTTCCCAGTGTTTTGTGATCTCAAATCACATTTGAACTATTTTTTCCTGCAGTGGGTTTGGGGGTAAGTTGGGGAAGAATTACCAGTGCCAGAGGTGAATTCAGTGTATTTTGGAAGACCCCTTTTTAATCTCCCATCTGTCCTCTTTTTAACTTTTGAAACTTCCCAAACTCTAGTAGGAGTCAGGAGCATCACCATTTTGTTGTATTGGAAGCTATTTCTTCATTCATTCAGCCCTTTGAGGAGCAGTAAAGGGTCATGTTGATTTCAAGAGGTCCACTTTTTCTAGTACTGTCCTGGACAGTTGTCTGAATTTACCTGCATTATATGATTGATTCCATGCTGATAAACAAATGTTGACATACTTTTGGTCCTCAAAGAATATCAATAAAAGCTAATGCCTTCATACTGGGCAATTCACTTTTAGTTTAGTGTCAATGTTTATTCCTTCCTTTATCCTTTTTCTCTTTCTCTCCTCTCCTTCTCCTTTTTGTTCTAGGGATGAACCACGGAATCCAGGGGCACTTACCCTCTGAACGCATACCCAACGCTTTTTTAATTTTTGAGACAGGGTCTCCCTAAGTTGCTTACATTCTCACCAATTTGCTGAGGCTGACTTTGAACTCTAGAGCCTCTTGCCTTAGGGTTGTGGGATTATAGGTGTGCACCACTGTGTCCAGCTTCCAATGTTCTTCTGTTTTTTTTTTTGTTTGTTTGTTTTTTGTTTTTAAATGTTGAACTTTGGTGGACTGCATTGATTCTCCAGGGTGATTGCTAAATTTGAGGATGTGTGAAATTTTCTGCACTGCTGTGAGCAGGGTAGGGAAGCAGTTGGATGAAAAAGCTGTTAGTTCCAGGAAAAGTGTGTTCCCTAGATGCAGAGTTGCAGAGTTAAATTGGTAAAGTCTGTCAGGATTAAAATTTTAGCAATCCTGTCTTTCTCCTGGACCATAGTTGGCAATGTATTTAACTTCCCTTTGCTTATGGTTCCTTTCAGCTAATAGAAATGCCTCTGCCTCTCAGGTATTATTAAATATGCTGTATTTATAAACCATCAGTACATATGAAGTGCTAGGTAAATATTTGGAAAATAAACAAAATAGAAATGGTGTTTTACAACCTTATTGTTAATGATCTGTTTGTCTCCCCCCATATGTCAAAGCCGGAACCCACAGTATGATGGTATTAAGAAGCGGAGCTTTTGCCAGGTTAGGTTAGGTTTAGATGAGGTCATGGGGGTAGGGGAAAACTCATGATGGGATTAATGCCTTTATAAGAAAAGACTAGAGAGCTTCCTGCTCTTTCTCTCTTTTTTCTCTTCATATTTACCTATAGTGCAGCAATAAGCTGACCATTTGCAAACCAGAAAGCATGCATTCACCAGAAACCAAATTGGCCTGCACTTTGAACTTAGACTTCTCACCCTCCAAAACTGTGATATAAATGGTTGTTTAAGCCATTCAGTCTATGGTTGTAGACAGTTAGGATATTGCTGCAGTCTCTGGCTGGGCACAAATCACGAGTCTCCACACAGCTTGTAGATTCAAACAGCAATTCTTTATTCCCGATCTCACACCGGCAGTCTACAAACACGTTCTGGGGGAATCCACGTTCTCTGCCCAAATCCACACTCTGCCCAAATTTACTCCACACTGGGCTTCTGTCTCCCAAAATACTCTGACCCTAAGAACTCAAGAGGAACTCAGCAGCAGGATACGCCCTATTCTAAAGGGGGAACACCCTAAACACAGATCTGCCCTGGTCCTTGAGCAAGGTCACCTTACATGCAATGTCCTGCAAAATGTCCTATTTCCATGAGTCCTTCCACTAAAGAAACATGGGGGTACGCTGGCAAGGAAATTGTCATACCTACTTGGCTGATGGCTCCCAGCAGGATATTAATTTAAACAGCCTATGGTGAATCCTTATGTAAACAGAAAAAAAAATCAGTGTTTCCAAAGAAACATTTTCTAATTAATCTTTCAAATTTTCAGCATCAAAAATTTTGAAAGAAGAGTGTATCTGTATTCTTAAGGGCTCTTACATTGTTTTTCATCTATTGCTTGTTTGAAAGTTCAGTTTTATAACTTCCTATATAAAATAGGAAGAAAAGTAAATTCTCCCTCCCCCAAATTTTGGAAGATTTAAGAAATGACTGTTTCTTTGTCAGTGGCATTAACAACTGAGTATCCAAACTTTTCATCTGTTTCTTATACTTGAGGAATATAAATATTATTAACTGAATTATTAACTGAAATGATTTCCAGGTCTGTGTAAGCAAGTTTTCCATTACTGTGACAAAATACTTGATATAATCAACTTATAAGAAGGAAATTTTGGCTCTCAGTTTCAGAGGTTTCAGTCCATGGTTGCTTGGTCCTGTTATTTTGGGCCTATGGTAAGGCCATATTTCATTGTGGGAGCTCATGATAGAGAAGTTCTGTTCATCCCATGGCAACTGGTAAGCAAAAAGAAAGAGGAAGGAGTCTTTGTTCCAATATCCTCCTCAAGGCCATGCTTCTAACAACCTAACTCCCCTTTACTACACACCACTTCTTAAAGATTCTACCACCTTCCAAAAGTACCATAGACTGGCAACCAATTCTTTAACATAGGAGCTTTGGGGGGATGCTTTTAAAATGTAGTAAAATTCTACTCAAGTACTTATATAAGTAAATTCTCAGGAAGAATATAATTTTAATTTATCTATTGTAGTTGTCAAAAAAATGAGACATGTTAAGAACCAGCTTTGTTATGTGTAGGATTATCTATGATACTCCGAGGGACATGTTTAACCAAAATCATTTGCCTTCAGAAAAGAAGTAGAAAGATTTTTTTCCTTTCCTTCTTCTACTTTCTGTTATTTAATTGATGAGAGTCTTATGCTATGCTTCAAAAAATTTCAAGAGCACCAGTGTTCTGAGGCCTACTTACTGTGATAAATTTCTTCCATTTTAACATGCGCTGAATGCCACTATTAACACACACAACTTTATGAAGTTATCCCTGAAACAGAAGTGCATTTGAGTAAATTCCATTTTACCTCTAATTTTTATGATCTCCTTTTTCAGATTTGATTAGTACCATCTGATGCCAGGGTCCTGCCCTAGCGGGGTCCAGGGAGTCATGAAGGATGAGTGGCATCGGCGAAAAGGATGAGACAGGAGTCATTCTGTTGCAGCAATCTCCAGAGAGAGAGTTCTAATGTAGCTTCTTCTGGGTCATCTTTTATTGCAATTTTTCACATCATTATGGATTCAGAATGCTTCATTGATTATACAATTTCAAAACTTTGCCAAGATGTGACATTTCCTTAATCATCATTAGGGGTATAGAAAAATGTAACATCAATTTACATTTTTCCAGGATGTGACATTTACTTGTCACTTATTAAAAGTACAGAATCATTAATAAAATACGTCACTAATTTTCATTTTTCAGATTTTCCCAAGATGTACTATTTTTCCCAAGATATGCTATTTTCTTATTAACTAATGCCAAACTACGTAACCAGACTCTAAGTCTCCTAACCTATCATTAACCTTCAAGTTTAAAGTACACCTGCACCTTATTTCTAATCTAAACTTCCCATCTAAAGAAGTCCCCTTAGATCTTATACTTAAAATATCTTAAAGTCTATGAAGCATTCTTAAAGCCTAGAAGCCATTCTTTTTTTTTTTTTTAAATTTTAGTATTTATTTTTTAGTTTTCAGCGGACACAGCATCTTTGTTTGTATGTGGTGCTGAGGATGGAACCGGGGCCACACGCATGCCAGGCGGGCGCACTACCGCTTGAGTCACATCCCCAGCCCTAGAAACCATTCTTAAAGCATATCAGAAACCCACACAGCTAAAAACTTCAGAATTCTAAACCCAAGAATCTAAATAAAATAATATTTCTATTATTCTAAAAATATATCTTATAAAACTACTTATTAATTTCCACATTCATTCTCATAAAACTGGTTGAGTTGCTTTCTCAAAGAGTTTCTTTGTTTCTTAGTCAAGGTGCATTAGTTCTTATATCTTTGTAAAGTCAGTAAAATCAAGTACTAAACATCAATCCACTTACCGCCAATATTAACTATGCTCATCATAAGCCCTATGTGAAGTAAAAGAGGGTTTATAGGAAAGAGGAGAATGTATCTTTATATGTCTTAACTTTCCTAAGTGTATAACATAATTTTTCCTTAATCAAAAATAAAACTACATATGGTGGGCTTTGTGCAATCAGCATAATGATTAGTTAGGCTTTCTAAGAGGCCGGAAATATGGGCTTGATTCTTAGTTGATATGATCAATGTGGTGCCTAAAATTCTCGTGACCTTTCGGAGAATGATTGTTGTCCATTATCACTTTTGTCCTCAATGTACTGAGATAGAAGACAGGCCTTCTGTTTTATCCTTGATATGCTGAGAGGTAGTAGAACAGCCTTCAAGGCATGAACTACCTGTTGTGTTCTACCTGTTGTGAACTATCTGAAATTTAATTTGGTTTAGCATTTAACATACTCATGCCTCCTGTCAGGAACATGAGCATGAAAATGAAAAGTCCCAATTACATAAAAAAGGGTCTCATGTTTTGGTTTCCCACCAGCCAGCGGCTTTGCCAGCATTCATCCTCACTGTGACCTTATCAAGACAGTGGGAGAGCGGCTTTGCCAGCACTTATCTTCACTGTGACTTTGTCAAGACAGTGAGAGGGGGAGCGCCTTCACCAATCTGATAGGCCTGTACAATCTAGGGACAGTGCTCCATGCTGAGCACTGGCATTGCTGTTTGGGCAGCAAGAGTGAGTGGTGCAGTCCTGCTTTCTCCTGACTCGCTTTGAGGACTTTGTTGACATAATTGCCATCCTTTCTCTTTCATTTCTTGATACCCATAGCTCATTATATTATAGCTCTGTTCTGGAAGAGAAAATAAAAATGTTGAACATGTCAGTAGATTATAAGATCTACCATTTCTGTGTCCAAGGACGCTCACTGAGGTTAGTGTCAGTGTTAACTTCCCTTCCAATCTGTATTGTCTTTAGTCTCCAATCTCTAAATTTGTCCCTGTCTGGTACTCAAAACAGACCTCTGATTTTCTACCACAAATCCTTACCTCTGCTATTCATTATCAGTCCATGTGATAGTTAAGGTGAGATGACTCCACTAATATCAACCCATGTGGTTGAGGTGAGGCAAATGCCAAGCTTCGTTAAATCTGAGACCAAATGGCTGTGCCAGAGTAAAAGGAATTAACAGGCTCTCAGTGCTTGCTTAAATTACTAAACTGATAGCTATGAAAACCTGGGGGCTTGACATTGTTGGTGAGAGACTTCCAAAAATGGAGCAAGCACAGAGGAAAGCCCTGACCTACACAGGTAGGGTTATTGGGGTCATTGCTGAACACCTGAATCCAGCTTTACCTTATCTGATCCATTGACCTTCATTATTGTATACTAATATATGCTTTCATTAAGACAATTTAAGTTCTATCACTCATAGTTAGAATCATAACTAAAATCTTCCATTTTTCGTGTTGCTCTAACATTATCTTTCTAACACAGATTGTTCTCTCCATTATTTAGAGCTTTTCCCTTCATTCTCTGTTCATTAAATCATTTCATTCATCTGTTCATTCATGAATTAGGAATCAAGATAGCTCCTAAAAATAAAAAAAGGCATAAAATGAATTCCAGTACTGTCAAACTATCAGTCTAATAAGAAAGACAGATGTATTAATAAAATATATGAAACAGCCTAGCATGTTCCATATTAGAATGTGTCCTGGGTATTATAGGAGCACAGAGGTGGTCCTATAATAACTGTTTGTAACCTTGTTTCTCAAAGGGGTAGGCAGAATCTTGAGAAGAGTTACAGAGAATCTTCTCTGGAAAATGACTCTTGAGTTGATTCTTAAAGGATGGGTAGGATTTTCCCAGAAAATGGGAGAATTTGAAGGGTAAAGACAAAGTTCCAGAAGATAGTAATCAATTGAGCAAAGGCATTGAAGCTAGAACAAGCATTGTGCATGGTTGGTGCAGAACATATATCTGGAACTTAAACTGTGAGATAGGGAAAGGGGATAAATGGAGGCAGGAGAGGAATGTACAATCCAGTCATGGAGACAGCTGGCAAAGGTCCTCTTGCTATCATCTCATGGAGAAAGGTAGGAGGGCAAGCAAGCATATGAGAGAGAAGAGACTGAACCAAACTCATCCTTTTATCAGGAGCTCCATTCTTGCTGTAACCAACTCACTCCCACAACAATGACATCAGTCCATTCATAAGAATAGAGTTCTCATAATCTAATTACCTATTAAAAGTTCCATCTCTTAGTATTATCACAATGACAATTAATTTTTGACGTCAGTTTGGGAGTTGACATTTAAATATGGTGTTTTTTTTGTGTGTGTGTATGCGTGTAAACTTTCTTTACGTTTTATCATATGCATAATCTCATATTACATAACTCTCATTGATACATTGATATTTGTCTTATTAATGAATTGTTTGGATACAAGTGATTGAAATCTTATCAAACCAGCAAAAGCAAAATAAAAGGTATGTAAACTGGTGGTAATTCGTGATGGTGGTGGTAGATATTGGGTGAATACACAAAGTCAGAGAGAAGTCAATGGATTTCTAGGGCAGGGGATAGCAATAGTCATTGCTCAAGGATGGAACTTAGAAAATTAGGAATATAGCTTATTTTGTTTCTCTTGGACCATGCATTTCTCCTTGGTTCTGTCTCATTTATTTTGTCTCTTCTGCGTTCCACCTGTTTACAGTCAATCTAAACATTTATACTCCTTTTAAAATCTTAAAAATAATTTTCATAGAATTGTTATGAGAATAAAATAAGCTAACATTTATAGAATGTGCATGAAAGTAAATCTATATACAATATTGTTAAGTAAAGAAAAATAAAAGGAGAAGGAAGCCAGCATGGTGGTGCATGTTTGTAATCCCAGTGTCTCAGGAGGCTGAGACAAGATCATAATTTCAAGGCCAGCCTGGGCAACCTATCAAGACTCTGTTATTATAGTTAAAAAGAAGGTGTGGGGAGCTGGGGATGTAGCTAAGTGACAGAGTGTCCCTGGGTCTAATTCCCACACACACACACACACACACACACACACACACACACTCACATATACAATCACACAATCACACAAATGGAATGACATAGACACAAAAGGTAGAATGGTGATTGCCAGGGTGAGGTAAAAATAGATGATTATTTTTAATGGATAGAGAATTTCAGTCTTGCAAGATGAAAGAGTTCTGGAAATGAATGGTGGTGATTTATACATTATGCTCAATTTCAATAAACTCATTCTTAAGATTATTTTGTGGTATGTGCATTTTACCACAATAAAAAGAAAGTAAAATTAAAATAAAAGTTAAGGGACTAAGTCACAAATAAATTTGGACTTCCATAGTTGAGGTTATTTTTATGGAATGCTCCTACTTAGCAAAGAACATCAGGGTGGGATAATGTTTTCTCAATATAAGATGATACAGAAAGATATTGAAGGAGAAGGCAGGTGACATTAGGGATCATTATTGTAAAGTAGGAGGGCAGGTTATTTAGTGAATGAACAGATTAATGACAGGGCTGTGTGTTTGAGAGGAGTGGATAGGATTTGGGACCAACAGCTATGAAAGTCCAAAGGTTGACATTTGTAGTTGACATTGCAATCCAAAGGATTGCAAAATTTCAGAGAAATCTCACATAAAGTTAGAAAGCATTATACTATAGTGACCCCAATTCACATGACTTCATTCCTCCAGCAATATTTTGAAGCTTGAGGACAAAGACAGAAAGAAGACAGAGTGAGCAAGGATTAGGGATGAGCATGAAGTGTAAACAGAGTTATTTGCAGAAATGACTACCCGTAAGTCCAGACCACGATGGAAGTAGGCGAAATAGAAGATATGATAGATTGGCAAAATGTGGCATCTCTGAAGGATTTTCATTCTCCATGGGACGTTGAACATGTTTAATATAAATTTGTGAGTGGAATAGCTAAAAGAGGTTGCGGACAAAATGTTGTGGAAAGGGTCTTTCAGTGACTGTGATCTTGGATGTGACACCATCCTGAAGATAATGATGTCAAAGGTAGGCTCATACTTGTTAGGGATTGAGCTAATGTGTCATTTGAATGTATTAAAGTGGAGGCTAACGAGTCATAAAATTCAATTAGGACAGGTGGAAGGTAACCATGGTAGAAAGTAGAAGGAGAAAGACTTAACTATCTGTCACCTCTGACATACTTCACATTAAATATGTATGTATGCATTTAAATCATTTAATGAACATATTTTGTGATATTGCATGATTGTTATTGGAGGACATGGATGGCCAGATGAAGGGAAACTTCAGCAGGCCCCTGAAAGTTCTTACATATTCTTCTCACTGAAATTAGAAACATTGCTGCTGATAACAGCATAGTGAGCAAGTATCGTATCTGTAAACTGTTATGAGAGAGATGAAAACCAGATCATGGCAGTAATAAGCACTTAGTGGCATTACTGCTGTCAATCAATTCTTGGTTGGGTTACTTATCTCAGCAATGAAATAGTCCTTACCAAATTTCACATTAATGACATTATTTTCCTCCCTCTGATGAATATTTGAAAATATTTTTTAGCATCTCCTGCACTTGACATTTTTTCCTAGATGTTAGATACACGAGAGAGCATAAAATTTGCTCCTCTAGGGGAAGAAAGATAAACAAATAATTACAACAGATCGTAGAGAGAAATCTGATTGGGATTTAAATATGGTGCTTTGGAATTACAGACTGGAAGACAAATTAGCCAACACTATTGGTAATTAAACTTTATTAGTTCTAACTTTGTTTATACCCAATGACTGCTTTCTTCCAAGTTTTGCTGCACCATACCATGAACAGTGGTATAATTAATCCCCTTGACCTGGTGAAGAAATAAATAATTGACACGATTACCTATGCTTATTTCTTCTTCCTTTTTTCACTAAAGAAAGAGTTACAATTGCTTCTCATTACAAGACATTCTGATTACTTCATAAAATTACCAACATAGTGATTTGAAAATTGTGTTTTTAAATTTTGATTTTCTGCCAAACATAATTTATATTCATTGTATTAAGTTTACTGACTATAGTACCTCAGCTTTGGATTGTGGTCCTGCTGAAGGAAAACTCTTTCTCACCTGTGTTTCCTTAGTAAGTGCTGAAGATTGTAGCCACAGTTGATTGAAGTATGTGCTCTGGGTGTAAAGCACCAAGAAAGGAGAAGGAAAATCATATTTATTTATTAAGTTCCAGTTCTTGAACAATGAGTTCAATTCCTGAGTTATTTATAATATCATGTTAATAATTTCAAGAATGGTAGGAGGTTAGTATGATTCTTACTTTGTAGTGAAGAAAACTGACTGACAGGGTATTACAGGTAGAGTTATATTCAAATCCAAGACTGACTCAGAAGTCCATTGCCTTAAAGCCAGTCTTTCCCTATGTAAGAGAAGAAGTGACTAGAAAGAAAAGACAAGATCAAAGAATCTTAATTAAGTTTATGGAGTATACTTTAGAATTTTTTTTTTTCTTTTCAGCAAAGCATTAAATTAATCTTCAATCCAGTTTCTACTAGGAACCCAACAGAAATGTGGCCATGACAGCTAGCTGCCACAAGATTCTCAACAGCCTGGAGGTACTCATCTGTAGCTTGAACATCTCCTTTACTCATGTTGAAATTTAATTGTTATTATAACGATGTTGAGAGGTGGGTCCTTTAAGAGGTGCTCAGGTCATGAAGGCTCCACCCTCATGAATAGATTATGCTTTTTATCTCAGAAGGGGTTGGTTTTAATAGGAGTAGGTTCCTAATAAAAGCATAAGCAGAGCTAACTTTCTGTTTCGTGTGCTCTCTTTCTCTTCCACCATGTTATGATGGATCAGGAAGTCCCTTGCCAGATGCCAGCACCATGCTCTTGGACTTCTGGTCTCCAGAACCGTGAGAGAGACAACATTTTCTTTATAAATTTTTTAGTCTCTGACTCTATTGTAGTGACAGAAAACTGACTGAGTTACTCTTGCTTACTTTATCATCTCAACACCAAATGCTGCACCAATGAATTTCCCCGACTCCCTGATGGTAGATCAGGATATGATATTGAGATTGGAGGCAGAAGGTAGGTACAATCTAATTGAATCTTACCTCTCCTGGCTCTCAAACTATCTTAGATAGCACTAATAAGAAGATAGACTCCAACATGACAAGTCTTTGCTCTGTTGTCAAAGAGATGAGAGCAATACTTTATATCTACAAGTCATTATCCTCTAGGAGTCATACAATTAATTTTTGGGTTATAAACATTCTTTAAAACATAATGGAATAAAATACAAATATTTTTAGAAGAAGAACATATTATAAAGTATTACAATTGTTTAACAATATAATCACAAAGTATTATATTGTGATACTTCTTGTGGCTTATAAACATGAGTAATTCTGTAAAACTAAATGATTGATGCAGAAGATATAGGGGAAAAAAAGCTTCTGGGAGCAAAAATGTGTCTTCAGGGACTTCTTCTTTTTTTTTTTTTTTTTCCAGCACTGTGGGTTGAACTCAGGGTGCTCTACTGAGCTACATCTACAGCCATTTTTGCTTTAATTTTAATTTCACTTATTTATTTAATTTTATTATCATTATTTATGGTGCTGGAGATTGAACCCAGGGCTTCCTACATGCTAGGCAAGCACTCTATTATGGAGTTATGTCCTCAGCCCTTTTTTGGTTTTGGTTGAGACAAGGTGTCATTAAGTTACTGAGGCTGATGTGGAACATGTGAACCTCCTGTCTCAGCTTCCCCAGTTGCTGGTATAGCAAGTTTGCACCACAATGTTCAGCTTTTCTTCAGTGATTTAGCTCCATTGATCAAGCCTGTGACTATATCATGAGTTGCTTGCTTGTAGAATTTAACTGCTGAGAATTTCCAGTAAAGAAAAAAGAAAAATAATGAAGCACATTCCAATCTAATGTCATCACTCTCTGAAAGTTTTCTCAATAGAGATCTCCCGTAAAGTGTTATACAACCTGGACTTTTCCAGGCAGGAGTGCCTGCTTCTGATACTCTTGCTGATAAGAACTGAAGCTTGGCAACATTCTCAGCAGAGTTAAAATATTGACATGGCACCATCATTGACTGACTTAGCTAATTTGTTTTGGTTCTTTGTTCAGTTGGTTCACACCTACTAAGCATTATATCCAACCAAAAATGTTGCTTTTAGTAGGTCTAAAAGAAAAATAAAGAAAAAAAATCATACTTACCACTGTATCCCATTTATCAGTGTGTTAATTTTTCAAAATATGAACAGAAGTACTCATATTTCAACATTTTTTGCTGATTTTTACCAAAATATTTTTTCTAGATGTCTAATTCAGTCTACCAGACTATCTATGGTAGCATAAAATAACAACACAAATGACAATTATAAGTATTAATAATTACTAACATTAAATAAAAACATACTTATACATTTTTGTATGTAATATGGGATTGAAATTGTGCATGCATGTGTGTTTATAACATCTTACAGTATCCCAAGAAATATATACCTAACATGTACCTATTTCATAGATTTGAAAATCAATTTATGTGCCACATTAAGAAGTTTGGACCTTATAGCATGAGCAAAAGAGAAATGAATCTGTCAATGGGCACCTGGGCTGGTATTGTAGTTTGGCTGTTGTGAATGTGCCATGATTAACATGGATATGCAGGTATTTCTACAGTATGCCAACTTTAATTCCTTTGAATAGATAGAAGGAGTGGGATAGCTGGATCATACAGCAGTTTTATTTTTAGTTTTTTGAATAACTTCTATACTTTATAGTGCTATATTAATTTATATTTCCACAAATAGCATATGAAGTTTCCTTTTGCCTGGAATCCTCCCCAGCATTAAAGTGTGTGTGTGTGTGTGTGTGTGTGTGTGTGTGTGTGTGTTCTTGTAGATAACCATTCTGTTGGGATGAGATGGAATCTCAGTGTAGTTTTGATTTGCATTTCCCTGATGGATAAAGATGTTGAAGCTTTTTTCTTGTAATTATTAGCTATTCACACTTCCTTCTTTTGAGAAGTGCCTGCTTGGTTCATTTGCCCATTTATTGTGTGTGTGTGTGTGTGTGTGTGTGTGTGTGTTTGTGTGTGTGATGAGTCTTTATAAATTCTGGATATTAATGCTTTGATGGAAAAGGTTTTGTTCCATTCTGTAGGCTATTTTTTTCTCTCTGTTAATTGCTTCCTTTGCTATGCAGAAACTTTTCAATTAGATGTAGAACTATTTGTCAATTATTGCTATTATTTCCTGAGCCACTGAAGTCCTATTTAGGAATCTGTTGCCTGTGCCTGTGTCCTGAAGTTTTCCCCTTGCTTTTTCTTGTAGCACTTTTAAAGTTTCAGGTCTTCCGTTTAAGCCTTTGGTCCATTTTGAGTTGAGTTTTGGACAGGGTGAGAGCTAGGGATCTAGTTTCAATCATATATATATATATATATCCCGTTTCCCCAGCACCATTTGTTAAAGAGGCTATCTTTTCTTCAATGTATATTTTTGGCATCTTTGTCAAAGTTCAGATGGATGTAGCTGCATTGGCTGGTCTTGGTGTCTTCTACTTTATTGCTTTGATCTTTTGTTTCTGTTTTTATGCCAGTACCATGCTGTTTTTACTACTGTGGACCTGTAGTATATTTTGAAATCTGATATTGTGATGCCTTCATCATTGTTCTATTTCCATGTTTGTTTTGGCTATTTGGGGCCCTTTTTTGCTTCCATGTGAATTTTAGAATTACTTTTTCTTTCTGTGAAGATTTTTTTTTTTTTTTTTGGTATTTTGTTGGGAGTTGCATTGACTCTGTAGATTGCTTTTGGAAATATGGCAATTTTAGCAATATACTTCTGCAGATCCATGTACATAGAAGGCTTTCCATCTTTTAAGGTTTTCTCTAATATCTTTCTTCAGTGTTCTATAATTTTCATGGAAATGTCTTTCATCTCATTGGTTAAATTTATCCCTAGGGGTTCTTTTCAAGTAATTATGAGTGAAATTGTTTTTCTCACTTTTTCTCTACATGTTCATTATTGGTCATAGAAAAGCTATTGATTTCATATATTGACTTTGGATCCTGCTATTTTGATGAATTTGTTTATCAGCTCTTGAAGTCTTGTGTGGAACCTTTAAGGTTATGTACATACAGAATCTTATCTTCTGCAAATAGAGATAATTTGACTTCTACTTTTCCTATTTGTTTATGTTTTACTTTTTCTCTTGCTTAATTGACCTGGCTAAAATTTCAAGTAATGTACTGAACAGGAATGGTGAGAGTGAACATCCTTGTCTTTATAATCAGTTCTTGATCAGATAATACAATATAACATAATTAAGGGAAAACAATTGCTGTCTTGCTATTAACGGCTTCTCAAAAGTATCCTCAAAACTTATGCACTAGGAGGTAGCCATATTTTGTAGAGGTTTAAGAATTTAATCTATTCACCTTGCTTGTCCAAAGTACATGTATGAAGACACACAAAATATAAAAAATTTAAAAAGAAAGATAATTGGTCTGGTTTTAAGCAATTATTAAAGTTAATTATCTCAGTTTTTTTAAGTACTGGAAGATACTGGAATTTCAAAAGCAGCAAATTTATTTCTTAACTTGCATTTATCATGTGAGAGGCATCAAATTGCTCATGAATTAATAGGCTGACAGCCATTGTCATTTCCTGTGGGACACTTTCACAGTTGGGGCAAGAGAAGGCTAAATACCAGGTGCAGTTTCAACATGTGTTTTGGGATACATTCCTGAATGTCTGAGATTTGCATTGAATTTATGGGATCAATGCCATGGATCTGAGAGCGGGGAGGAATCCATCTCCTAGAGCAAGGCTGTGGAGTCGGATCATCTTGCCAAGTGTCTGCTGTGCTCAACCTTTAGCTGCAGCTTGTTTCTCACATGCACTGACTCAGGAAATACTGCTTCATGGGCTGTAGCTATTTGTCAGGCTTATGACTCAACAAACTGAAATATTGGACAATGTAATTTTGTTTCACAACTTAGACTGCTCACACAGAGCACATGCGACTTGTGAATATGATCATCAGCAGCCTCAGGCGCACCAGTCTTCAGTCCACTCAGAGGAGCAGAGATGAAGGAAGAAGAGAGACAACCTGACCTTGGCTGCAAAGGGCAACAGGATACCAACAGATGCAAGGTCATGCTGTTTTCCTCCTATTGAAAGTCAGGCCCCTGACAAATTTATGCAAATGCAACATGTCTTGAACGGGACTTCTTTGTGCCAAATGTTTTCAGTTTTCTTTGGCCTATGCTATGGTTGATATTAACTTATTTTAGAGTCTGCCTTCCAATTTTTCTGCAAGCTGGGGCCAAGAGGCATCTATTTCACAAAAGGCCAAGGTTTGGGATGCAAGGCTGTGAGTGAGTCCCAGAGCAGGGTTAGAAGGAGAGGGAGACGGTTTCACTGACCTCACCAGCCCCCCCCCCCCCAGCCCTCCCATCTCAGAGTGGCTATGGTTCACTGAAGGAATAGTAATTATCATCTAAACCTGGGAACAGAGGAGCCTGGCACTTCACTTTATCCAACCTTGTAGTTGAAAATATTCTTCTGACTAACAGGATATAAACACCAACTCCCTAAAGTAAAACAGTGACAATTTCTTTCAGAGAAAAGAAAACCCTAGGAAAAGTAAGTATTTTAAATTGGAGAGTCATCATTCCCCGGGTCAGGCTGAATTTTAGCCCTCTCAGGCTCAAGCCAGATCACAGGACTCACAAGAACTTAATTTTAAGTTGTCAGGAACTTTGTTAGCTGATTTACTATTGGTATCAGGAATTTGTCCCAAGTGAGAGTGTTTAAACCACAGAAATCAGAAAGTGGTACAAATCTGGGTCATTTCTTTCTTTTTCTTTCTTTTTTTTCTTTTTGAGAGTTAATCTGACAGCACACTAGAGCTTATAGCTCTGAGGAACATGATCTACATGAGCATGACTCCCCAGTGTCTCTGTTTTCTATCCCCATGGTCCTCTGCTGGGATCCCCTGTACATTTTTCCCCTTAGCTGATTTTCTCTTTCATTTATTGTTTATTTTCCTGATTTCACTATTGAGGCAATTGTCACACACTATATAGATTCTTAGGAGTTTGTTCTCACTGGACAGATCAGTGAGTACTACTTTTAAGCCTAAGTAAAGTTTCTAGGAATGAAATACTACAAGATGAGGGCTTTTTTTTCCCCTCCAGGATCATAAATCTGGGCATCCCATGATACATGTCCTGGGGCTGGGGAGGTATTCTTTTGTTCCCCAAATTACTATTAAGAGACAACAAATAGGAATTCTCCATGACTGGCTCTGCCAATCAGCTCCAATCCTCTAACTCACTGTTTTTTCCTAAGCAGAAACTGAAGCCTGCCTGTATGCCACAGCAGCAAAGTGTGCATGTTTTCAGAGGGCTTAAATATTCCTGAGAGAATGGGAAAAGGTTTTAGAACTGAATGGAAAGAGACAACATTGCCCCCATAATCTGTGCACATTTCCAGCAAACCCCACATATCCTAGGAACAGGATAATCAGAGGTCGTTCATGGTTTTAATCATGGGGTTTAAAATAATTAGACAATGTGTATTTTATGGTAGGAACTGTTCCAGAAGTTGAGGCTACAAATTCCTAGAGCCTTTTTTTTTTTTTTTTTAAATTGAGACTATGTCAACTTGGCAACTCTGTTCCAGAAAAATTCTTACATAGAAATAAAACTGTAGTTCAAAGGAAAATGTTACTGCTTGCTGCAGGAAATTCTTGCACATCACTTTATCCAGGCCATCAAATTTCTCATCTGGCCTAGTACCTCACTTCTCAGACAGAAGTTTGATTACCAGGGTCCCTATCAAGACCCTCACTTCTCCTATCCACCAATCCTAAACTGTTGTGCCAGCAACTTCTCCTGATTCCAGTTAGTTCCCTGCCTTGACAGAATGATTTTAAACCTTTTGAGCCTAGATCCCCTAATGTCCTCTGAGACATTAAGACTGTCAATGTACTTCTTTGTTGAGTAAATCAAATAATCTTAGCTTTTCCTTATCAGAAGATTTTTTGTTGTTGTTGATATTTCTGAATTAGCAATTGATATATTCCACTCGATATTAGACTGTAAGAACAAATAAGTTAGTATCTGTAATGAACTATTTGGATATAGTCAAGATCTTTATGTTTTATACCATGCAGTAACACATCTGCCCTGGGAGTGTCTGGCTGTGCGTTGTTCTACAGACTTGGTGCTATGGTTTTGAAAACAGTTTGAATGTGTTGCCCAATTTGTTCATGTGTTGGAGATTAAGTTTCTTAGTCTCCTGGGTGGTAGGTATGACCTTAAAGAGGTGGGGCCTAGTGGGAGGTATTTAGGTCATTGTGGGCATGCCCTTGGAAAAGGGGTTAACAGTTGTAATGGAACCTCAGACTCTTGTTTTACCTTGTGCTATCTCTCTCTCGCACACACTGCCATCATGATGCCATCCTCTGTTAGGTAGTACAGTCAGCAGGGTTTTTGTCAAAGGTAGTGCAATGCTGTTTGGAGTTTCAGTCTCCAAAACTGTGAGCTAGTAGGTTTCTTTTCTTTATAAAGTATTCAGCCTCAGGTATTTCACTATAGCAAGAGAACATAGATTAATAACCTTGGCAAACACACATTTTATCTCCTATAACATTCTGATTTTAAAACATTTTTACTCTCCAGTGTATGCCCAGGTCTGGATGTTCCTAGTGGTTTGTCTGCTCTGGTTCTTGATGCTTCACAGTGCTCTAGATAAGCCAGAAGCCTGAAGCAAGGGACATGAGTCAGATAACCTGGGTGAAGACCTGTTTTGAGAAGTAGTGAAGAGGGCAGAAAAACAGAAGTGATTTCCTCTTGTGACTTTAAATCTCGCCTCAGGCTTTTATGTTGAAATGTTCTAGGCCAAAGTCATAATTCATGGACCCAGCACATTCTCTGTTTCTCAAGAGAACTTCTTGTTGGCCATATGCCCTGGATACTATGCAAAAGGCTGTGTGGGAGGGAGTAGAGAATGGATAAAGAGTCTAAAGAAGAAATTCACTGGCCCTGTTCTATCTTGACTAGCTGTATGACCTTAGGTGAGCCAGTTAGCATTTCCTTTACCAATGAAAGATGACTATGAAAAATCCAAATTGTTCTGTAAATGTGGGAAATTATTAATATTCACATTAATGTCTAGGTTTGTGGGTCTTTAGGCTACAGAAGAGGTCATGATAAAGAATAGTTGCTGGGCAAAGCTGTTAAGAAACTGACAATTAAAATATATATGGAGGATCTGTTTTGTGGGCCAGGCAGTATCTTAACTTTTCTATGCATGAATTAATTTGATTCTTACACTAAATTCACAAAGGATTATTAGCTCTTTATAGATGGAGCAACCAGGATTCCGAGAGGCTATCCTGAATCACAGGCAGCAAGTAGATGGGTTGGGGTCCTCACTTGGAGGATTTTGATTTACGCCTATTCTCTTTCAACTGGTCAGTCTGCTGCCCTTGTCCACTACATGGCAAGATCACAGTGTTCATTGAAATACCATTTCCCTGAAACAAGGAATTGAAGACATTTTTCCCCAAGAGGGGGTTTAGTGGAGGCATTCTGAAAGAATTGTGTTAGCTGCAGGATAGGCTGGATAAATGTTAGCTGCAGGGTAAAACTGAGTGCCCAACCTCCATCCTTCATTAGCCCTTCCTTCTCGAGACAATTATTTGGCTCCTTTCCTTTTACTTCCTCTTGTTGGTTTTCTATTTTAAACTTGTGCCTAGCCCATGCCCAATCTGCTTGAAGGCAGAGATGACACCTTTAGCAACTATTGTGTGACCCAATCACTGTACGCCAACAAGGCAGCTCGCAGACCCAGAGACCCTATTAGACTTAAGCAGCACAGCAAAGGGCTTTAAAAACCTTCTCCTGCCAGGCCCTCTCTCTCTCTCCTCTTTTCCTCCGGTGGATCAGACACCACCGTGATAAAGACCTCTTGGTGGCTCCGAGTGTCGTGGTCACTTTCCTTTGAAACATTTGTATTTTGAAAAAAGCCACTTTTTAGTTATCCCAGTTATTTTCATATACGAGCGACTACACTAACATTAACAGATTTGAGATTGCATTTGTAATAGCACTTTAAATAGATGTAAGTCTAGCAAAAATCATGATTATTTTATGTGAAATATATAATTGAATTTTGGTGGCACCTTAATAATCATTACTATTATTAATTTAGCATATTTTATTAATAAATACTGGGCTAGATGATTTATAAAAGCGTATCTTAAGTAGTCTTTACTCCTTTTTTTAAAAAATTTCTTCTTTTGTCTTGGTTTTACCATAAGGTGTGTGTGTGGTGGGGGAGAGGTAGGGAGGGAGAGACAGAAAGAAAGAGGAGAGAGAGAGAGAGAGAGAGAGAGAGAGAGAGAGAGAGAGAGAGAAAGAGAGAGAGGAGCAAGGTCACACAGTGAATAGCATGGAGATGTGGGATTTGGATCCAGGCAGGATCACCTTGTGTACACCATGCTCTTCCATACTGAGGGATACCTTGCTGCTCTCTGACTTCATGTGAGGGGACAAAGATCATCTTATTAAAGATAGACCTGATTGCAGTGGAACAATTTGTGCATGAAACTTACAAAAATCATAAGTCAGATCTAAGTTTCATAGAGTCTGAAGATCATACCATCACAGGCCTCTCTTAAAGAAAGGCTAGAAATGACAATGCAGAATTAGGTACAAAAAGAACACTTATTTTGAATAAGCAAAGGATATAATAAATTACAAAAGAGAAGAAAATAACAAATTACAAAATAGATTTTCATTAAAGAACTCCCTGTGTGGTGTTTGTCACATCAAGTAGGTAAAGGTGATATTTGAATTAGAGATTTAGCACATTTAAATAATATTTTGGGCCATTTTAGTAAGTTGAAATCTGACACGAAAACAATGATATAGCAAAGTAGATATCTCTGAAGTGAGAAACCAGTGTTACAACAGTGAGATTTATAAAATGATTATCAGAGCTACTATATATTCTCAGCATTATTGTAACTTTCAATAACAACTTGAAGATTGCAAAATTAGAGATATTACCTTTTTCCATTTCAAACTTTTAATCATTTGAAAGATTAAGAAGAGCATGTACGTAAAAGATATACTTGATTTTCAAAGCCCTGAGGAGACTATTGCATTCAATTTTGAGTATGAAGACATAATGAGATATTACAGAGTGGGCCTCCATTTACACTGAAGAATGATTTTAATACTAATTTTACCATAAATTTGGATTAACCTTAAGGATTTTTTTTAAAGTAGAAAGGTGTATTGCTATCCACAATGTACTATTCACAATGGTCTGTTTGTGTAAATTTGGATTTTCAGCAGCAACTTGATTAAAAAAAAAAAAGAAAAAGTCTCAACAGTGAACGAGATCAGCATGTATCCTGTCTTTGTGTGCTCTACCTTGGGATGAATGGATGAACAGAAAAGTATACCCATAATTGTAAAATCACTCCTAAGTTTTATTTATATTGGAAGTTATTTGCTGTGTTGAATTTAAATTATATTTACAAAATTATATTAGGTGTTTAAAAAGGCTGTCCACACCACCTCTAAAATACTTCTTTACATTCTTGGTTACATACTTGTGATTTCCTCTTCACGTAGCAATGGTTTTAAGATAATTTTCTATAAAAAGAATAGAAAGATATTTCAGTTTTTCCTTTAAATATCTGATCAAAACAAGTAACTGCTATTCATTCCAATCATTGGAAGGAATGAAGAAACTTTTAGTTCTAGGTCCAGACACTAAAGTGAAGAATAAAAATCATTGTCATCTGTCTTCCATAGACATTATGATTATTAATGCCTCCCAAGTCAGTGTGCAGCTCAACTTTCATTTGTATCCTAATAGTGATGTACAAGTTTATGCAGAGCAGATGACCACCCTACCTCAGAAGATGGTAGGAGATAAAGTAGGCGATTCTTCCACTGTGGGAGAGCTCTGTGTATGCAAAGGTGCCTTCGGTTGACAGAAATCAGGAATCCATTGGCTGTCAATAGAGAGCATCTTGCTTTTGTTGCAGAGAGTCATTTCCTAAACTTTCTCTGCTCCTCTAATAGTATTGCTCTTTGTGTCTCTAGTATCTGTTAATCTGTAATGTAAAAGAAATGCTCTTGTACATTAATGATGGAAATTATGACATTAAATGACATTGAGTTTTATTAATGAAAAAAATAGCTATTATTAATAGTTGGATGCCTAAAGCATGCAACTTCACATACAAATTTACTCTCTGTGTGTCCAGTCTACTACAGGAGCATCCTCTGCAAACAGAGTTCTTCTGATAGATTCTATGTAACATGGTTAAATTCCAGTCAAACATGATCATTCCAATTAAATAGGGAGAAAAGTAAGAAAACATTTGTAATCAAATTATTGAGTATATTTCTGAAATGGAAGTGTTTATTTTGTCTAGGATTGATGCTAGCTCAGTACTCTGCTTATGGATTTTCACTCTGATGATTGAAAGAATTTTTCTCAGATTAGCTTTCAGCTATCTCTATTGGAGGCTTGTTTTTCCCATACCAAAGTCATTTTGGAGTGTATACCTTAGGGCCCATTTTTAGTTCAGCATTAGAAAGCTGGGTTATTGCACACAGTGAACAAAGGTGAACTCCTAGATGCTATTCTCACTCTAGGATCTAGTAAAAATAGAACCATTTATAACATGACTGTGAACCAATATTTATCACTAAACCTAACCCAAATATGAGTATCCTCAACTCAACTTCCCCTTAGCCAAATATCAAAAATACAGCTACTCCAGTGTCACCCAATATAAGGAGAAGTGCAAAGAAGGGAACTGGAAGTGAGAAAGAGAGAAAAAGCAATCCTCATCAATTTGCTTAAAATGTATGACATCAATAAATTTAAAAAGGATATGAGCACATGAGCACATTACTAGGGCCCCTCCCAAGGCCTCGACAAACCCCTGAACTAGCAAGGGGTTAATCTGCTTCATGGTACATTCACCTCTGACTGTAATAAGTTTCTGATCCATATGATTAGCAGTTGTTGCTTAAATTATGTAAAAATGTTCCTCTTTTTGTTTTGATTAGTAACCGTGACATTAGTAACTAGTAACAGTGACAAGTGTAAGAAGATTCTGTTATATAGCCAAAATGGTGAATCACACCTACCTACGTCATCGTAATGGTATTATGAAGCTTCCGTTAGCTTAAATTTGAAGAGATTTTTCTTTCCTTGGCACTAAAGTGGTATTTTGAACTAGTCACATAGATTTCCATCTGTCTTTCTGAATCTCCAACTCAAACCAATTTCCTGTCTTCTATATTAAAATTTGAAAAAGTTTTATTTCATCAAATTTGTAAGCCAAGTCTCATTTGATTTCCTCTTTTGTAATTCCTTAAAGCAAATTTTTTGCAGGACATATTTGATTTATCTTTTGTCTAATGATATCTAATAACTTTTTTTCCTCTGGCAGTATCTGTATGGAAATGCTTAGAGAAAGGGATTTAAAAGGGAGATTCTGAAATCTTTGGGGAATTCCACAGGAGGCTAGAGCTTTCTAGCCATGTGAATTAATGACATTGTCCAGGAATTAGTGAGTCATGTGAGGCATACGGAGGTCAGAATAGGGCCAAGAGAAGGAAACAAGCTTTGGACACAGGAACTCCTGTCTGCTCAGCCAGAATGATTGTGAGAGACTAACTTCATTCAGCAGATTTTTCTTGAATGTTCTGAATTTGTGAGGTGCTTGGGATTCAGGTTCAGTTTCTATTTTTTAAGAGGTAAAAATTTAAGAAATCACTTAGGGATAAGAACAGTTGGCTACAGGAGAGCTTCTAGGCTGGGGAGAGTAGACCATGTCATCTTAACCTATGTGAGGAGGTGGAGGTTGAATTAATGAGCTTGCAGGAAGTCATCCAAGCAGGGACACTACCTTGATTAAATTATAAAGATTATATTATACAAAGAAAGGGAAGTATATTCCATATAGAGAGAATCAGATGAGCAAAGACTCAAAAGGTATGACAATTTGATAGACTAAAGCTAAGGGTGGGTGGAGGGACAGATAGATCCAGAGAAGAATCTGAAGAGCTGAAGAGGCGGGGGGCGGGGAGGGGGGGACAAGTAGACAACAATTGTTATCAGGGTCAGAATTGTAAATTCTATCCAGAAAAGAATGGCACATGGATAGACACTGAAGATAAAGCCAGGGAAAGGCATAGCTGGATTTGCATTGTAGAAATTTCATTTGGTAGAAGTGAGTGAACAGTGGAGGAGGAAGTTTGAGGCCTATGACTGGCTACCCAGCTCTGTCCAGTGCCTGTCCAGCCCTAGTCTCTGCTTCACTGACTCAGGGCATTTGATGCCCTGGCTATTTGTATTTTAATGTGTGAAACAGAACTTTGTGGAAACACCCTGTTATTAACTACCTTGGCAGCTGCTTATTTTTTCCTAAGTCCTTGGAAAATGAACAGTAATAATCATTATTACATTAAGAATAATAATGACAGTAATGCTTAAAAAAACACAGGCAATATCATATATGGGAGGATCCAGATATAAGATTGATAGCTTCAATGAGTGAAGGTTCAAATTTTTGGGATGACCTTTCTCCGTGAAAAGTGAATAAGTGACCTGCAGCCCATCCAATGACTTTTCTCGCTAGAGCTGCCTCTGCAGCAGGCCCAGAGTTTCTGAAGGAAAGAGCACATGGGTCCAAAGGCTAGGATTCTGGCGCTCTCCTTTAAAAACTCCTCCCTTTATAAACTCTATGCTCGGTTTCTAAATCAAGTCCTCTAAGACAGGGGAGAAGTCCTGTCCATGTGCTTGTTTGAGCCCTCTGCCTATGCCATAACACTCCACAAGCTTCATGTTTACCAGCCTGTGCATAGCCTCACTGGACCGCAAGATATACAAAGGAAGAAACATCCTATTCACAGTTACACTAACAACACGAATCAGTGTTGGTCCATCCCATGCTGAAAAACTGTTTATTAAATTATTAATAATACTCATTTGATTAAATAACATTACTGAATTAGTGAATAAATTAGGTTCAGAAAAAAAATCAAAAAGTCAAAAAACATCAGGAACTAAATATTTAGAAAATAAACATTTGCTTTGCTTTTCTTGAGCAAATTAATATACATTTAAACTCTCCCTATGCACTTCCACTCCACTCTGTGTCCACACCTGTTCGTTACTTGAGTCTGGAAAAAGAGTAAAGGCACTGATCAAAATTAAGTATTTACTGATTGTAACTACTTCAAGAGATGTTCTGCTTCTAATACCCGGGCACTGAAGTCAGTCTTGCAGAACCAGATGAACAACAGTGGTTCATCTTTGGACTGAGTAAAGAAGATTTCACTTGGTGTTATGGACTGAAATTTTTACCCTAAAAATTCATACATTGAAGTTTAAACTCCCAGTACATCTTAGAATGTGACTGTTTGGGGAGATAAGATCTTTAAAGAGACAATTAAGGTTAAAGTAGGTCACATAGGTTGTCTTTAATCCAGTCTGACTGGTGACCTTGTAAGAAGAGGAGAAGGTACCAGGGATGCATGCACACAGAGGGAACAACCAGAGAGCAGCTCTCTGCAAACCAAGGAGAAAGCCCTCAGAAGAAACTAAGCTTATCAACCCCCCCCTTTTTTTCTTTTGGACTCCAGAATTATGAGAAAATAGATTCCTATTGTTCAAGCCACCAAGTCTCTGGTATTTTGTTATACTAGTCCTAGGAAACTAACATTCTTACCAATTTTTACCCTCCTAGAGCATAAACTGGTATTTCTATGTTCTATTTCTTGTGGGGAAACTCCTTTATCTGTTCTTTATGTATGCAGAGATAGGAATATATCCTGATACAACACATTGAAAAGAACACAACATAGAGCCAAGCGAGGTGGCACACACCTGTAATCCCTGTGACTCGGAAGGCTGAAGCAGGAGGATCACAAGTTTGAGGCCAAGCTCAGCAATTTAGTGAGGTACTAAGGTACTTAGTGACACCCTGTCTGAAAATAAAATAAAAAGGACTGGGGATGTGGCTCAGGGTAGAGCACCCCTGGGTTCAATTCCCAGTACAAAACAAACAAACAAACAAACAAACAAACAAAACCATCCTGTGGTATCACTACCTCAAACAAATCAAATCATAAAGAAGCATGAGACAAATTCAGATTGAAGACCTGTTCCAGGATAAAGGAGACTAAAGAGACAAGACAAATTAGTTCCATATGCGGTCCTGAATTGAATCCTGGGACAGTTCATCCCCTATCTTTATCTGTCTATATCTATCTACTTACCTACCTACCTACCTACCTACCAACCAAACCATTCATCCATCCAGCTTTTCATCCATCTATATAAAGGGAATTGGTGGGATAGTTGTCACAATTTGAATAAGGACTATAAATTAATTACTATTATATCACCATTAATTTACTAATTCTGATAATTATACTCGGGTTTCTTAAGAGAATTTTCTTGTTCTTAGGAAATGCTGGGAAATCTGGGTGAAAGTATTCTGGAATTTTTATACTCTTCTTAAACTTTTATAATTTTAAAGTCATTTCAAAATATAAATATTATTAAAATTATGGATATAAATTATGAAAACAATCAAACTGAGATGTATGTACATTGAACAATCTAGTTAATATAATACTAAATCAGGTTAAACTTTAAGCTTGTGAAAAATAGTTAAAAGACCATGAAGCATTTAATTGTGTCAGAGTGAGTTCGGGTACAGGTGCAAAGTGCAGGGTGCATATTGGATTTTGAGTAATTTCCAGTAATGCAGTGCAAGGATGAAGACTCACACACATTTAGTGTTGCAATCATGTAAAAAGTCTGAGGAGCACTCCAGGCTGCACAGTCCTCAGAGAATATCAAGAATGTCTAAGGCTGTAGGAAACTGAGTGAAAAATAGCTCCAGCCTAACATGACTTCCCAAATGGCTCCTGCTCAACTGTTCTCTTGGCAGTTTCAGACTTTGTGAGGTAGAACAATGTTCCAATCAATGTGTTCTTTTATCTAACAATGTTTGCAAAAAGCAAGGCTATCCAAAATGCTTAGAGACTTGCCTATTAAAAACAAAAACAAAACAAAACAAAACAAAAAAACCCTCTACTTCTATTCATTTAATGTTGGCAGGACTGCAAAATGCAAAATGTCTTCTGTAGGCCCTGGATACTTTTACCTTTGTGGGACCCTTCCACCATAATACTTCAAAATGTATTTTTTCTGTTTTAGGCAAAATTTAAGCATGTTTTGCCAGGTGCTGTGGTGCACACCTGTGATCCCAGTAACTCAGGAGACTGAGGCAGGAAGATTACAAGTTTGAGGACAGCCTCAGCAACTCAGTGAGGCCTCAAACAACTTAGGGAGGCCCGCCTCAAATTAAAAAATAAAATGGACAGGAGATGTGGCTCAGTGGTAAAGTGCCCCTGGGTTCAATCCCCAGTCCCCCCACCAAAAAAATGTTCATGGGCCTCTAAAATTATTATGGGCCCCAGGTCCTATAGGCATTATGGCTAATGCCTAAGTCAGTCCTGATTTGTGTTAAATTTTAAAATATTTATTCCCATATCTATACCATTAAATAAAATGTTTGAATTTATGTACGCATGATTAATACAATTCAGAGCTTGTTTGATAACACATATATTTATATGTCCAAATTGAAAGACCTATAAATCATGACATATCTTATAACCATTTATGAGTAATATCTTTCATTGGGAGTGTGCAGTTGGTGATTACTGCTTATTAACAGTGAACCAGAAAGCCTGCTGAGAGCCATAATGACGCATGCATGGCATTTTTGCCAGAACGGAGTGGTTGAGAGGTGACACCAGCAAGCCATTGAGATGATAATGGTTATGTTAAGCTGTGTATATTAGACCCCTGCTGTCCGCCTCTGGCCTGCTACTTTGGAGTTCTCGCAGGGATTCCCAGAGAGTTCCCATTGGTTGGAGAAGTGCCGGAGGAGGGTTTTCTGGTTGGTGGTTCCTGGAGGAGCCGCATGGGTGGCGTTCGGGAGAGTTCCCAGGAGTGTGTGTGGAGTGTGCTGGTGGAGTTCAGAAATAAAGTTTGTTCCTGCTTCAGTGGCTCGTGATTTGTGCCCAGCCAGACTGCGGCAAAAGCCTGCATCTTTTTACTCAGTGTTCTCTTGATAAAGACTCAGACAATAATAATTTCTTGTTTTGAAGACCCCTGATGACCCCTAGACCATCCAGAGAATTTCACTTATCACAAATAGTGTGGTTTTAGCATAAGGCTTCTCTATTTGTATTTTTCTTTTGTCAACACTGAAGTTTTTTGTTTGTTTGCTTGTTTGTATGTTTGTTTGGTTTGGGAGCATTTCTATGTCATACTCAATGTTCTATTTAGTCTTTCTAAAGGTAATTTCTCTGTTGATGAAATTAAAGTTTCCCTCCTCTAAATAGCATTGTATTTTCACAGTACAAGAACTGCAAAATCAAATAGAAAAAAAGTGCCATATGGAAATTCAATATTAATTTTAAAAACTATAAATATTATTTTTTATATAGGAAGTTATTCAAAACAGTAAGAAAGACAGTTAATATCAAGGGCTAGCCTAATGTTAGGTCTGATATCTGTGGTCATTTGTTTCTTAAAATGAAGACATTTCCCAGGATTCTCAAAATCACCATGTTTGAGTCTAAAAAATATCTAGTAGAATTGTGCCCTTTGGTAAAATTCATCTCTCATCCATTTCTGTTTTTACTACTGCTACTGTGCCAAGTGTGAGTACAAGCTTGTGTATCCAACACATTCTTCACACTTTTCCATGCCAAATTTATCAAAGAACTAAGAATGATTCAGAGTGGATTAGAATATAAACATCAAGATATCATGTAAATGCTTTCAAAAGTGCTTAGTTATTTTGCTCCTGCAAATATAGAGTAGGTACTGAGTATACAGAGTTAAAACAACATCAAGATAAAATGTCTGTCTGTGAAATTTAACATGGTACTATCTATCATCCATCTCCCTTTAGCTATTGTGGCCCCTTTGTTTCTGAATTTTGGAACAAACCTTCCATTTATTTGATATAAGTAGATCTTGAAATGCACTTCAGGAAACTGACTAATCTGACATTCTGCAGAGTTAAAGCAATTAGAGAAGCAGGAGAAAGTTTTTGAAGTGATAACTAAATTCAAATTGAGAATCACTTCCATTGAAGCAGATCTAGGTGCATGTTGGCTCACCCTAGCAATCTGACTATAGGTACCTTGGGAATCCACTTCACTATGATACTGGAATCCACTGGCCTTTGTAAGTGAGGTACCTGGGGCTCTGAGAAAATTGGGAAGAGATCCTCTTGAGATCTCTTCAGTTTACCACAGCATCAAAGGACCATGATTTAATTGCAAATGAAAATCTTAAACCAGATTAACAATCTCAATAGTCTCTTTCTCTTTTTAGTGTGAATTTTATTCATGAAGAGAATTCTGCCTGGACTTGCAGATGGAAGATTGCCAGATAGTTCTGAGGAGGTGAGTTCATTTCCTATATTAAAATTCTTTGTCATAGAACTAATAGAGAATATTAAGAAAAGTAAGCTCAATAATTTTACGTATGCTACTTTAAACAGAAAATATAGCAGGAACATTTTTTTTCTTTCTAAATAACTGAAAATGTAGGGAAAAACAGTAAACCTCAAAGAGTAATAATTTCTCAAAAAAAGCATAATAAAAATTTCTCACCAGGCACAGTGGCACACTCCTGTAATCCCAGTGGCTTGGGAGGCTGAGGCAGGAGGATCTTGAGTTCAAAGCCACCCCCAGCAAAAGTGAGGTGCTAAGCAACTCTGTGAAACCCTGTTTCTAAATAAAATACAAAAAAGGGCTGGAGTGTGGCTCAGTAGTTGAGTGCTCCTGAGTTCAATCCCTGATACCCGCTTCTAAAAATTCTTTATTTTTTCTTAATTTACATTTTTTTGTTTTGTTTTTAGGGATGAGAAAAAAGTGAATAATAAAAAATTATAAGGGCAATTATTCCATGGTTCCCTCAAATTCCTTAGTGAATATGCTAACAAAATTTTAAGTAAACAAAATTCAGAGTTGTAGCCTCTGCTGTGGTCCCCGGTCCATTTCACCCAATCTGTACCTCTTCAGTGCTTGCTCATCGGTTCTTGTTTCACGGACTTTCTCCAGCCACCAGAGTTTGTTATACAACCAGGGCCACAGGATGAAAATTCTGGGAAATTAATTTCCTTAGAAGCATCCTTTAACTAATTATCCACTAGAGTGGTGTTAAGTGTTCCAGCTTCCTTCCTTAGATGGGACAATACTGAGGCATGTACTGAACATATCCAGGAAGCTCTGATTAATTCCCAGCAGTCCCTTGCCTGATACTTTACTGTTTGCCTTCTCTTTCCACTACCATAACCCTTCTCACAAATTCCAAAATTGCTTCCAAAATAGACAGCTTATACTGTAATCCATATCTGGTGGCTTTTATGGGACACTAAACCAAGAAAATAGCTTTGACTACTTTGTGGAGCTAGAAACCAACCTTTAATTTCTCTTATGTTTCTGAACTGGTATAGAAATGTGGCACTTCTGTCACACAGGAGTATTGAAAGGCCAATAAAACCGTTTTTGAATTGTTTTTAAAGAGTCATATAAAATATTAGTTTCAAATGCAAATTAATTAAAAAGTTATATAACATACACACATAGAGATATTGCATGCTGATATAGACAAAGTAGAAAGAAAAATTTAAGAAAATATTTTAATAACCTGGTGGAATATTTATATTTAGTTTAGACAATAATGTTATATTAGAGAACTTTCAATGCTGCTGCTCTGTCTTTTCTCTACTGGTACTTTGCTTCCTCTGTCTTTTGTTTTTACTCATTTAAGGCTTGAACTGTTAGACCCTTGTGCTAGACCACCATTCCTAATATAGTTTCATTAGATTTGAAAAACAAAATTGTAAAGACTCTCTCAACAATAATTGCTCAAAATTATTTCAAATGTGTCATAGGTCATTATTATCTTATTTAAGCGAATATTTTGTCTAAACTGAATTTTATTTATTCCACTTTAAATAAAATGTTTTGCAAAGAGAGGTTCTTTCCCCCTATCATTTTGGAAGTTTGGAAATAAACATGTTTGTTCTATGTGTTCTCTTGCTCATTCTTTTCTCCCTTCTTTCCTGGTAACTGCAAATTTTTAGTAATCACTTCTTATTTTATTTATCACATTTGAAATTTAAAATCTTATATGAATTTTTAAAACCTTTATGTAAAAAAATACAGAATTATTTATAAATTTATATACTGAGTCTCTCAGTGGTCAAATGTTTTCTCACTGAAGTCCTTACCTTCAAGCATTAAAAAAATAATAATAATAATAATAGCCTCATAGTCAAAGCATTTGTTCCTAGGCTGACTTCATACTATGGATCAACTGATGACTTGTGCTCAGCAGGAGTTAGCTCTCTTCCCTCTCAGTGCTAGGCGTAAAGGGATGCAAATGAGGATGAGTTTATGAGCCAGATATAAGCAAACAAAATTTACACATATGAGGTAAAGAAAAGAAATCCTCTAGCTGTAAGATCCTCAGGGCAAATTTACTGGCATTTATTATGCATCCAGTTTGTGTCACAGTTTGTTTGCTAATTCTTCATAATAAGGCCATGAAGTATATTGTATTCTCATTATTTACTATTGAGCAAATTGAGGCTCAAAGAGGTTCAGCAATTTGTTGTATAATTAGTTATATATCTGAGTAGTAGTTGAATAGTAAAGCCATGTAGAAGCTCAAAGGAAAAGTAAATATTGAGTCTCCTCAGGATGTTTAGTTCTAAACACCATGCTGTTATACTGTTACCTCAGGACGCCTGGACGGTATCATACAGATTGCAAGTTGGTATGATGTAGACCTTGTTAGACTATTGAGGATGTTGATTGTGCTAGGGATTCTGATGACTGTGGATCTATAGCACTTGAAGAGTTTCATTGTCCTCACTGTTGCCTCCTCCTATTGTTTATTTTAAGACAGCTAAAGGGATTGCATATATGGTTAACCAGGGCTTAAAAATATGGCCACGTGGTAACTTCTAATGACAAATGGACTTCAAACAGATCACTTCTTCCTGAAATCTGACTCCTCTTCAGTTTGATTATATACTTTCCCTAAAGTTTGGGGGTTAAGGGGTATACTTGAATTAGTAACCATTTTTAATAACCAGAACAATACTTTTCTTCATACATGTTTTTCATATCCTAAAGATAAACTAACTTTTCCATAGGTTGTAAGAGTGGATACTGTCATGCCTTAAGGAAATATTGATACCGGTCTTGAAAGTCAGGATTGGGTCCTTGTTCCCCCAGTGTAGAAGATTAAACACCTGAGAAACACTGAGGCAAAAGTAGAAAGTAAATTTTATTTAAGAGACAGATCAGAGAGAGAGTGAAAGCGAGAGCAAGAACTAGAGACTTCTCTGGAGGACTGGGAGTGTCTTGCTTTTTTTTTTTTTTTTTTTTTGATATGCTAAAAATTTTCTCTTTATTCTTTTTAAAAAATTTATTCTATTTTATTTATTCTAATTAGTTATATATGACAGCAGAATGCAATTCAATTCATATTACACAAATACAACACGATTTTTCATGTCTCTGGTTGAACACAAAGCAGAGTCACACCATTTGTGTTTTCATACATGTAGTTAGGGTAATAATGTCCATCTCATTTCACCATCTTTCCTACCAGGATATGGTCCCGCTTTCTCTCCCTCCCCTTTGCCCTATCTAAAGTTCTATTCCTCCAGTGCTCCCCATCTCCATCCCCACTATGAATCAGCATCCTTATATCAGAGAAGACATTTGGCATTTATATATACACAATGGAATATTACTCAGCATTCAAAGAGAATAAAATCATGGCATTTGCAGGTAAATGGCTGGAGTTGGAGAATATAATGTCAAGTGTCTTACATTTTTATAGACCCTTACCTCCTTTCTTTCAAGAAGGAAGGAAAGAGTAGCCCCAGGGGGTAATCCCTTTTGTTGGAAAGTGTGATCCTTCCCTCCTCCCAGAGATGTTAGCAACCAGTTGAAGGGAGAGGGCTATCTCCCATTCCTTTTCCTTTTCTTTGATAATCAGCTACTGGTCCTTTGCCCCTGTCTCAATCTGATACACAATTAAATTTTTATTTCCATCAAGTGGAACAAGCATGGTCTCCATAAATAACTTTAAAAGCTATATTGAGAATTATTTTAAAATATTTCTGACTCCATCAGTAAACTCTTAAAATCAAAAGGAAGACTAATGAGGTAAACAGAGTATTGAAGCTGGGCAATTACTAAATGTATCACATGTTTAGCACCAATTTTCCATTCCTCTCAGATATGAGCAAAGAAGACAATGTCCAGGGTCTTAAAGGGAATCTAATAATATTACCACCCCTCATAAAAGATTAAACATGAAAGCCCTTACCCTTAATTTGCGGGATCTAGTCATTGCAGGTTGTGCAAGGAAAATTGTCTGCACTGAACATAGATAAGTGAAAGGACAAAAAAGAACTCTTGCCTGAGAATGTTTAGAGATATGTGAGCCATCCCATAAGTTTGTCATGTACATTCGTACACTACATGACTCAAAACCATAACCAACCCTCAAGTCAAGAACTGTGTGTGATAGGATTCTGGGCTGGTAGTTAGCAGTTGAGGAATCTGGCTGCAAACCAAAGTGAAAGTGTGGTTTCTCAGGTTCATCCATAGGCAGGGACAAGTCTGCCGGGATGGCCTAATGGGAGGACGCTGCCTCCCCACATAGATTGGGTGTATAGCTCTTGCACTACTGTTTTGTGGAGGGAGTTTCTGTAAAGGACTATTCACTCCCTCAAACCCCTACTTCCCCACCAGTCCTGCTAAAAAACATATCTGCATTCTTGGCCTAAGCATCTCCATTTAGAGCCCTTCTTATTAAGGATGGTGGCTGAGGCTCCTTTTTTTCCATTTTTTATTCTTAGCCTTTTCCCCTTTTTGTCCCCCTCTTTAAAATGGTAGAACCTTCTACAACTTATTACTTATGACTAGTATATCTTCAATATTAAAAACTGATAAGTACTATTCCTGGGACAGTGGGTTTTTGTGCTGTGTGCCAGAAGAATCAGGCAGAGGAACAGCATAACAGGAGCCAAGCTCCTCCTTCGAGGAGGATTCAGCTTGTCCAGAAGAGATATAGCACTGACCAAGTGTCAGGCCTGCTCAGAGTACAAAGGTGTACAGCTTTGGGGGCATCTCCAGGGTAGCAGGGCCCCAGTTATTGATGTCATCACATGGAGAGGTGAGGTTATAAGTGCACCTGTGCTCTTCCTTGTGCTTCTTCATATGACCCTCCACCTTAAGTCTTCACCTAAGGGTGTGAGTTTTGCTACTCTAATAAGGTAAAGGTGTTTGTGGGTTACTCTGATGACTGTGCTATGCCTGTGTTTGGCCCTCACCATCTGCAGTTGCTCCTTATCATCTGGGAAAACCCCAAATATTATTTTCAGAACAGGACAGACTGTTTCCCTTGGTCAGTGGCTTTTATCTTAATGATTTTATTTTGTTTGGCTCCAGCTTTGTGGTGTTTCTGCTGACCACATAATGTCAAAAGCTGAGCCAGCTTCTCAGCCTCCCATCTCCTGGAGTGTTATCTTATTCCTGTAGCTTTCTACTCCTATTTTTCTGGCATAGCTGTTAACTCCATAAGACTGAGAGGTAGTATGCTGTGACTGTGTTATTTTCCCTGAGAGATTTTAATCCCTTAATCCCAAAGATCTGTTTTTTGTTAGGGTCCCCGACTGCGTTAGAACTGTTTTGGAAAGGAAGTTTTCAGGTGAATCTCAATAATAAAAATAAGTGAAAAATTTCTTTAAAAAAATATAGCACTAAAAACCTGAAAATCAATAATTTAAAAATATCGCAAGCAGTGCAAAATTGATTTAAGATATGAAAATTGTACAATGTAATTTACCATGTTGAAATACCAATGAAAAAATATAAAAACATATTGAATAAATAAAACCCCAATATAATTATCACAATTGACTTTGCTTTATCATATATATGTGCATATATACATATATATGCAGACTTATGTGTGTACATATAAATATAATATTTCTAATTAAAATTACCAGGTTGAATTTTGGGGGCAGTTTGGTTGAAAATATTTGAATAACCTGGCTCTGTGGCTCAATGGATTACACATTGATAATATGTTTAAACTCATATAAAGTGATTACTACAGTTCAAAACTGGTTTCAAAGATACATCTCCAATAACTTTTGGGATTTTTTAATCAAAGTTGAAATGGGTGAAAATTTTAAGTATTTTATTTCTTGTATGTTATCATTGCAGAAAAATTTTTTTGAAGTCATAGAAATTCATACTTGCCATTAAAT
Organism: Callospermophilus lateralis; assembly: GCF_048772815.1. NCBI lineage: Eukaryota > Metazoa > Chordata > Mammalia > Rodentia > Sciuridae > Callospermophilus > Callospermophilus lateralis. The sequence continues at coordinate 56,161,779 of NC_135312.1, read as the reverse complement.
TGCCTAAAATTAAAAAATTTATATATAGATGTATTAGATACCAATGTATAATGTGTATAAATTTATATGAAATATAAACATTATATAAAATTTATAAAAATATAGTCATTATATGTTATATATAATCAAAACACACATATATTAATTAAATAAATGTATATAAATCTATTTCTTTTGTTGATGCCAGAAAGTTATTGCTGCAGGCAGTGCAGGTAAAATAGAGAATTTGTCAAGGTATGGTCACTTAGAATAAGTAGGAAAAGATGGAAATTAAATGTTTTGTGGAAAATTAATTAGATTGAGAATGTTGACTGAATACCTTATACCAATTTTTGATATTAACAATATGAATTTAAGGAGGAAAGAGGCAATATTAGAAACATACTAAACAAACAAACAAACAAACAAACAGGACTAGACTATAAAGTCATCCCTGAGGCCCTGGTCCTGGTGGGAGGCACTTAAATGAACACAGACAACAGATTAAGGTCTTGGGATGGTGAGTAGTTGGATTCCTTTCCATGGGTCAAGCCAATCTTGTACCCATACAGACTAAAAGCCCACTTCAGTGCACTAAATTAGTGTCATCATCATTAGTGCCCCAGTAGGCTAATAAGAATTAATTACCTAAACAAAAGATAGGGATGAGGAAAAAAGTAAAAGTAATGCTCACTCCTTTTCTCTCTTGGGTATCATTAACAAAAACCTTATTATTAGAAAAAAACAGCTTTTTACTTAGGGAAAGCTCTGGTACCTGGGAAACCAAAACGCAGACTGGAGAGGAATCTTCCTGCTAGTGTCACAGTATATAACCTTAATATACATTCAAAGATACTGGATGTGTATAAGGAAAGCATGAGACCATAAGAGTAACTCAAGGTAATTACAAACTGTGGAGAATTGATTTTGTTAGAGACCAATGGTCTGAGAGCATTTATTAAAAAACAGTAGGCCTATATAATTATTATAGAATCTCTTTGTCAGAATGTCTAACAAATTGTCATAGTATAAAAAAAGTCCTGAGAAAAAACAGGACTGGAAGTCTCCATACTTCTGTTGGATAGCTAGGGCTAAAAATGTTCAGCCTCCATGTCCCCTCATAAACTGTTCACCTTGCTGAGAAGCTGATTGTATTTGTAAGGGTTCTCTAGTGCAACAGACCCAAGAGAGTATACAGATAATTATAAGAGAGGATTTATTACATTGGCTTATACATTAAGAGACTGGATAGTCCCATAGTAACCATTCAGGCTGGAGAGCTGGGGAAACCAGTAGTTACTCAGTCCAAGAAGTTGGAAGTCCCTCAAAGAGGGACCAATGGTGCAGCCCCTGTCCAAGCCTGACATCTTGGAAACCCTCTAGAGATTTGCTGGTGTGAGTCTGTGTTCAAAGGTTGAAAAATCTGGAATCTATTGTCAGTGGGGCGACAGAAGAATTAAGCACACATTCCCAGGTAAGCTTTGCCCCTCTTAACCCTCTTGTTCCATCTGGGGCCCCGCCTATTGGACAGTGCTGCCTATAATCAGGACGGATCTTCCCCTCAGTTCACTCACCTACATGCCAATTGTCTATGGAAACACCCTCACAAATACTTACAAAATTGTGTTCTAGTAATTTCTAGGCATCTCTTCATCCAGCTGAGTTGACAACCAATTCCTATTTACTTCTCTTGAGGTCTAGAAAAAGAAAAATCTAAATGCTTAAATAAAAAAGAGTATGATCATTGCAAATCCTCTGCATTATATTTTTCCTAACATTTTATTATCACAATTTTTTTATCACATGCCTGGCTAGGATACTGCCACAAAAGGTAAGAGAAACTTCAAAACTCGAACAAGGATTTAGATCATTAAATAAAATATTGTCATAGACTGGGTCTTCAAGAAGAAGATTATGAAATGAATTTTTGTGTTAAAAATATTAATTGGGATTAAAACCTAGGAAGGAAAGGGGAAGGACAGCAGACTGGGAGAGAATAGTCAAATTGTAATGTAAGTCTGACAAAGACCACCCAGAGCAAATACTGTTGTCCCCTGAATAAAGCTGAAGTAACTGGCTTTATTTATCCCTACTGGGTAACAGAGGCAGACTACCCCAGGAACGGTGTGACCTTGGGCAATACAGCTCTCTGCTGCTAAAACAGCGGAATCTTCCTCAAAAGGGGATCTGGGCAGTGGAACTCCTTACCTACTACAAGGTGCCAGCACTGGAAATGACTACAGTTGGGCATGGTGACTCATGCTTGTACTCCCAGTGACTTAGGAAGCTGAGGCTGGAGGATTGCAAGTTCTAGGCCAGCCTCAGCAATTTAGTGAAACCTTTTCTCAAAAAAATAATAATAAAAGGCTGAAGATATGGCTCAATGGTAGAGTACCTCTGGGTTCAATCCCCAGGGCCCCCCCCCCCACACACACACAAAGAAATACAGAATATAGCACAGAGAAAAAGTAATAATTTTATTTTTGAAGATATTGCCCAATATACCCAAAGGAATAATTAAAGGATGCATAATTCAAGGAAGATTTTAGCTTTAAGTTAAACTGAATAATGTCTGCTTCTTTTTAAGTACAAAACTGAAAAATTCTGTTTAATATGACATAGTTAAAGGTCAAGAATAAGATCATAAGTGATATGGCTTGAATATGAACCCCAAGGTTCATATATTGAAACCTTACTCCCACTTACAGGTGGAACGTGTGTGTTAGTGGTAGTTACATCAAAAGGGATCTGTTCTCATGAATAGGTTAATGCCATTATTGAGATAGTAGGTTCAGTATTGCAGGAGAGGGATCCTTAAAAAGTCCAAGATCAGCTGCTTTCTTTCTTTCTTTGGGCCATGTGTTGCTTTCCACCATATTAGAATGCATCATGTAGAACCTTACCAGATGGGGCCTCTTAATCTTGCATTTCTCAGTCTCCAGAACTATGAGAAATAAACCTCAGTTGACTATAAACTTCTCAGTCTCTGGTATTCTATTATAGTAGTATAAGACAGCCTGATATAATAGGAGTACTAATATATTAGTTCTTATAATATTCTTTCATATTTCTAAGATTTTTGTTTTGTTTCCTGAAAAAAGTCTCTAATTCAGAATATGCTCATAAAATGAAATTTAAAGCTTTAAAATTATACTAAATATTAAATGTATTGATTTATTTGTTAATACATTAATATAATTTTTGTACTTTCATGCAGAACACCGCCACCCTGCCCTCCCCATTTCCAGTGGAATATTTTAAGCCTTCTTCAGATCTTATTTGTTCTCTGCATGAATTTGACCAAATTGTTTATTTTCTCTAAATCTTAATTGCTATTATGGTTGTTTGAATTTTAAAAGTCTCCAAAGGCCATATATTAAAATCTTGGTCATCAGACTGGTAAAGCTATTGAACAGTAGTGGAACTTTGAAGAGGAGGGGCCTATGGAAGGAAGTTAGATCAACGGGGGCATCATGAAATCAACAGGTTCACCCCACCACGTGCTCCTGCTATGATGTTTTGGCTTGTCACAGACCCAAAGCAACCAGGCCAAGAACCTACAGTCTGAACGTCTAAAACCATGAGCCAAAATAAATCCTTCATGTTGTTCATCTTAGGTAATTTGTCGCAGTAATGGAAATATGACTAACATTGTTGCTTAATCCTTAAAATGGAGATATGATGGCACTTACCTCATAGGATCATTCAGTGTCAAATGCTATTATGAGTGTTAACTTACGTTGATTGCAGTGGTGGCACATAGAAACAAATCACTGTTTTGCGATAAAGGCAATCACCTTTTAATTAATAAAAATCAGGCATCACCATATGTTAGCCTTTTGGAAAATATATTTGTTGGAAAGTAACACCCTGTAGGAAGGGAAGCCAAGTCTTCTCCAAGTCTGTCACAAGGTGGCTCCAAATCCATATTCTTCACTGCTTTGCATTCATGGAAATGAACTCAAACAGCAAGAAGAAGGCACTGCACCCAAATCCACCATGACAATGATTTAATGTGTAGGGAGGCCACTTGATGAGCAGTTATTCATTTGATTAGAAGAAGAGAGAAAATCCCTATATGTTTGAAATGGACAAGAAAGCTGTTAAACACATCTACATATTTTTCTTAAACTAGTCTCAATAAAAGTAGTGAATAAATCATCCTGTTCAATGTTTCAGTTAGTATATGGCCTAGTAATATGCAAAGTTGGCTGAGAAAAATCTGTAAATCTTTCTTTACCTTTTCCTTCTTCTATTGTAGCAATTATTTAGTTTTTCATTTTACCTGAATACTTATAAAAGAGTTTCAAAACCCTCTTTATCTTCTTCTACCTGAAATATAAGGGAAAAACTGTAGATTGTAAATCATGTAAGATCCTGTCAGGAAATCTCAGATTAAAGGTCTTACAAGATCATGACTAATTTAGTACTTCTTCCTTTTATCTCTGAATCCTTGGAGTCTTAAGATAGATCCTCAAACATTTTTTCTCCAGGGAAAAATGCTTTCTAGACTAGTAATGCAATACGAGAAGAAATGCCTGATGATTGACTGCAACTGATAGGCGCTGTATGAATAAATGGTAGAATAATTAATGTAGATGGTTGATATTCTGCTTTAACTCAGTGGTAGTGTAGCTTGGACAAGTCACTTCAAGATAATTATATTTGCTTCATGGGTGTGTGGTGTGTGCATGTGTGAGAATTGGAATAGCATGAACATTGCATGCTTAATGCTACATTTTATTATCATCTCTGCTTTCACTCACAATGTAATGAAATAATGGAAATAATTAATTTAATTTTCAATGGAAAGAGTCAAACAAATTTCTGGGGATATTTCTTGACTTAGTCTGAATTGGTATTCAAATACCAGCTCTAAATGGTCCAGCATCTTCCAAGTCTGCCTGCTTGTTTTTGTGGTAGAGAGTGGTCAGAAGTAATAGCTCAACTTGGAACAACACAGGTTGGAATTTAGTAAAATGGTCTAAGGATGTATTGTAGCCCCAAATACAGAACATCAAATTTTTTGAGTGTGTTCATAGACTTTCAAAAGTAAGCAGGGTGTTAAGGATGTAGCTTAGTGGTAAAGCTCATGCTTAGCATGTAAGAGGCTCTGTGTTCAGTCCTTAGCACCACAAAAATTATCATAATAAAAAAAGCACACCAAAGATGCTTGATTTGACTGTGCATGCTCTACTACATTATTTTGATTTTTATCTCAGAGAACATAAGCAGAAATAATGTGGAATTGTTGAATTTAGTAATCTTCAGAAGTCTTTCATGCTTCTGTCTGGTAAATAGTAAGGTAAAATTAGATCATCTAATTGTAGTTTAGAAAATCACAACTCATAATTAACTGACTCACCTAGTACTCAAAATTTCCAGCTTATTGTTTAGTTTAAAAATGTTAAAATTTTATTGCCTAGTCATGAAAGTCAAGGGTTTTTAATAGCTATATATGGAGTCCAAGGCCTTAGACAACATTTGTAAAACTAGAAGAACACAGGTTTATACACATTTTAGAAAAAACTGTGAAGTTCTTATTTTCCAGTATAAATGTATGGTTAAGACACAACAACTTTCATCAAGAATGTATTTGTATGCTTGAAATGTTTCAAGGTGGAGTCAAATGTGATATTCATTCCTGATGTCTTGAAACTTACCAAAAGCTAAATTACACATTTAAAGACTAAAAGTTGGAAGAAAAACTAACATAAGTGGTTGTATACATACCTACCTGAATATATACATAGGCATTGAGATATATACATACCTGAATACATACATGATAATTGAGATATATATATATATACGTGTATATGTGTATTGATACATATATATGTGTGTGTATATATGCACATGTATGTGTGTAAATATAAAACAGATATACACATGTGTATGTACGTGTGTGTGAGTATATACATATGTATACACCCTGTTGCTATTTTTTTTTTCAGTATTGGGGATTAAACCCAGGGCCTTGCATATGCTAGGTAAGCACTCTCCCACAGAGCCATCTCCCTAGTCCATCTGCATATTTTTATATATAATTTCGTATATTCTTTTTTAGTACAGGGGATTGAACCTGGTTGTGTTTTACCACTGAGCTACATTTCCAGCCCTTTTTCATTTTTTATCTTGAGACAGAGTCAGAGTCTTGCTAAGTTATTGAGAGTCTTGTGAAGATGCTGAGGTAGGCCTTGAATTTGTGATCCTCCTGCCTCAACTTCCTGAGTCACTGGTCATCTAATTTTAATAGCAATTTTATAACACTAGTACTATTTACCATTCCTATTTAAAAGATGAGGTATCAAGAGCTCGATACGTTAATCAGTAGTTTCCAAAAATGTTTGTGTATGTACTGTTTTATTATGTAATCATTGATGATGTAAAAGAAACACCAAAGATATAAAGAATGGAGTACAGTGGAGAGCACAAGAAACACAAATGCCCATGACTGCAGCATGAACATTGGAACTCAGTGTTCACCAGTGCTAGTGAACCTTACATGCTTCTCCATTATTTTGTCCCTCTGCTGCTAGTTAATTTAATTATAATCCCAAACTTTGATTCATTGTTTCTTGAGAAGCATAGCTATTTCCCTAGAAAATATTTTTTTGTATAATAATGCTTTAGTTGTTAAAAACAAATTAATGTTTTGACAGTCATAAATTTAATATAAAATTATAATAGCGTAATTCCCACATATTATACTTTCTGCTCAGGTGTCAGCACCTGTTGTTGTGGTTTTAATTTAGTAGTTAGTCACAATTTCATAATACTCACTGACTTTGTGCTGATTCAATCAAGAAAACTCAATTTGTATTATATTATAAAAGTAGTTGTCTCAAAACTGGTCAAAACTTGAGACTGAGCAGGATTAACATCCAATGTGTTTTCCCATAAAATTTATCCACTTTGTAATGTTGCTGTTGGGAATATTAGAAAATATAGTAAATGAAATTTTTTTTCCTGCTATATATCTCAGAACCAGCAGATTTCAGAAATATCTTCAGCTTTTGCTTTGTTTACTCTTGTGATACAGCTGCCATTTGCCACGCAATAACTTGTTATATATCATTCAATATTTTCCTCTAAATTGTTCATAGAATTGCTAAGATGACCGTCCCTTTCTTTCCCTAATCAAATATTTACTAAGAGCCTACTTAATGTTGGAAACTATACTCTGATCTGTGAATTTACATATGAAAGAATAAAATGCAGGATACCAAGACACCACACAATGTTGGGAGGACACTAAGGAATGCTCTTAATGTCATGGATATCAAGATGGATTCAATTGCAATATTCATACCCTGTCTTCAATTTTGAAAAGATTTCACTGGCAAGTGTGTCAGACTCATTCAATAAAATATTTATAAAAACAAATGAAGTCCTAAATGTGCTTATGTAGGCATTATGAGTTCCTGGGGTTCTGGATTATGACCCTTTGTATTAAATAGGCTAAGGAACTGCACAGGCACTTCACAGAAGAAATACAAATGGTCAGCAAATATATGAAAAAATGTTTAACACCACTAGCAACTAGAGAGCTGTGAATTAAAATTTCACTAAGATTCAACATCACTCCAGTCAGAATGGCAATTATCAAGAATACAAGTGGGCTGGGGATATGGCTCAAGCGGTAGCGCGCTCGCCTGGCATGTATGCGGCCCGGGTTCGATCCTCAGTACCACATACAAACAGAGATGTTATGTCCGCCGAAAACTAAAAAATAAATATTAAAACTCTCTCTCTCTCTCTCTCTCTCTCTCTCTCTCTCTCTCTCTCTCTCTCTTTCTCTCTCTCTTTTAAAAAAAAGAATACAAGTAACAATAAATGTTGGCAAGGATGTAGAGGAAAGGTTTACTCCTACATTGCAGGTGGGACTACAAATTGGTGCAACCACTCTGGAAAGCAATATGGAGATACCTTAGAAAACTTGAAACCACCATTTGACCCAGTTATCTCACTCCTCAGCTTATACCCAAAGGGCTTAAAATCTGCATAATATAGTGATGTAGCCACATCAATATTTATAGTAGGTCAATGCACAATAACCAAGATATGGAACCAACCTAGGTGCCCTTCAACAGATGAATGGATAAGGAATCTGTGGTATGTATACACAATGGAAAATTACTCAGCCATAATGAAGAATGAAATTATGGCATTTGCTGGTAAATGGATGGAACTGGAGACTATCATGCTAAGAGAAATAAGCCAGTCCCTAAAAAACCAAAGGCCATATGTTCTCACTGATATGTGGATTTAACCCATAACAAAGGAGATTAAGGAGGGAAAGTATAGAAGTTCATTTGATTAGACAAGGGTGAATGAAGCGAAAGGAGGGTGTTGGGAATAGGAAAGACAGTAGAATGAATCAGACATAACTTTCCTATGCTCATATATGAATACACAACCAATGTAACTCCACATCATGTTCAACCACAAAAAATGGAACCCAAATTTTAATGGTTGCACTCCATGTATGTATAATGTCAAAATACACCATACTGTCATGTATATCTAAAAACAACAAATAAAATAAAGCTCATATCTTCATATGTGGGTGGAGGAGTAAATGCTGGACACTTCATGTCCAACTTTCCCTGAGGAGTGAGATAACTGGGTCAAATGGTGGTTTCAAGTTTCCAAGTTATCTCCATATTGCTTATGGTTGACAATATGTACATGCTGAATTAGGCAGGAATACAGACAGCCCTTTGAGGAAGGCTTGAGAGCAGCTGAAGAGAAGTATGAGATGAGCCTAGAGGAGTGCCTTATGCTAGAAAGTAAGGAAGTGCTCAAAACCCTAGAGAGATATGTCAAAAGGGATACAGAAACCAGCTTGAAGGAGTTCTAATGGAGAATGGAAATGTGAGCAAAGATGTCAGGTAGATACCTGGTGGAAGAGAATCCCTGGAAGAATATAAAGAGTCCTGAAATAGCAACTTGACTGCTGTGAGTTTAAGGAATAGTAAGAATCCCCTGATGGCTGGGGTGAGTAAGCAAGGCACAAAACTCAGTGGAAAATGATGTCAGAGAGGTAATCAGGAGCCATATCGCAAAGACTTGTGACTCATTTCTAAGGACTTGGACATCAACTGTGTGACAGGAGAGTCCACAGTGGATTCTGAACATAGCAGAGTCCCAGTCCTATTTTTGAAAGGATCCCAATGGAAAGTGTGTCAAGAATAAACATAGGGGAGCTTAGGATATACTGAACAGTTATTGCAATCCTTCAGGTGACTGAAGATGGTGGCCTGCACTAGGAAGACAGCAGTGTAAGTGGTTCCATTTGGAGGTAGAGCCAATGAGATTTCCTGCTGGATTCAATCTGGAGTGTATGAGCAAGAGAGTGGCTAAGGGTGACTTTTTAGTTAGCCTATATAATATTCTGGGCAACAGATATATGGATGGAGACAGTGGAATTTGAGAAGTTGGCTTGGATTCAAAAGATATTGGGAAGAAATATGAATAAGAATTGGTAATTAAATTTTTATTTTCACTTCATATGTATGTATGTATCAGTTCAGGGAATGCTTTATAAAACATTCTATCTTAATGTTAAAGGCATCCTCAAAATCCCCCTCTGTGGGTAATCTTGAACTGTCAATCTCATTTCTTTTGTTTTGAATCATCAAATTCTGGATATATAGCATGCTAATTATATAAAGCAAGTGTGAGGAATAAAAACCCTAATGTTTTTAAAATACTGGAAACTAAGTATGATAGAGAGGTGAAAAATTACCTTAAATAATCATCTGCCCCTGTGTGTGTGTGTGTGTGTGTGTGTGTGTAGTAATTTCTAGAATTTTTCTTTTTTTTCTCCTTTTAATTAACTCCTTTCTCTCTTTTTTTAGTTAGGAACCATACTTAACTGGGAAAAGTGGGCTCAATTTATAGTGGGGAGTTTTGCCATCTTTATACTAACCTAGTCATATTTTTGTAAGGGTTCTCCAAGCAAAATTGCAAAGCCAACAATTGTCATCTTCTGTTTTTATTTCAAAGCTTCTCTGGAAGATCACAAATGGCCACCCAGAGCCTCCATCTCACCTTCCTAAGATGAATTATTTCCTATCTATATCCAGTGTTCATTTTTACTCCATCTTGGTGCTGCTGACAAAATAAGTCCTTGATCTGGTTCCAGTATTTTACCCTAAATGTATGAACTAGAATTTTATCAAAGAATTTGCAGAACTAAACGCTACCTCTAATAGTAAAATAGATGGGGTTATATTCTTACTGCAGACCACCCTCTTTTAATTATAGTTTTAATATATATTAATTGAACAAGTCTATGGGTTTATTGTGACATTTCCATGCATGCTTATATTGTACATTGACCATGTCCATCCATCATTCTGCTACCTTTCCCCCACCCTCCTCTTCCTCATTCCCTTCTGCCTCTTTCTCCTCCCCCAAACCCCTTCCTAGTCCCTCATAGCCCTTCTTCTACTTTCAGGGTTTTGTTTTGTTTTTTAAGTTTCTACATATGAGAGAAAAAAATGTGAAACTTGTCTTTCTGTGTCTGACACATTTTGCTTAACATCTGTCTTCCACTTCCATTCTTTTTGTTGCAAGTGACAGGATTTTGTCCTTCTTAATGTCTAAATAATACTCCATTGTATATGTATGCATGTATCTATCTATCTACATACACACACACACACACACACTCACACACATACCATATTTTCATTATTCATTCATCTATCAACAGGCATGTAGGCCAATTCCATATCGTGGCAATTGTGAATAATGCAGTAATAAATATGGGTATTCAGGTATTTCTGTTTGTATGAATTCATTTTCTTAGAATATATACTCAGGAATGGGACAACTGGATTATACAGCAATTCTAGTCTTAGTTTTTGGAGGAACTTCCATACAGGTTTTCATAGTGGTTGTATATTCTCAGCAACAATATTTAGAGTTCCTTTCTCTCTAATTCTAACCAGCAATTGTTATTTATTTATTTGTTTGTTTATTTATGCATTTAAATAATAACCATTCTAACTGGGGTGAAGTGGGAGCTTATTGTAGTTTTGGTTTGCATTTCCTTCATGGTAAAGATATTGAGCATATTTTTCCCCATATACTTATTGGCCATTTGTATTTATTTCTTTTGAAAAATACCTATTCAGAAAATTTGCCCATTTTTTTATTGGATTACTTGTTCTTTGAATTGTTCTTTTCTTTTTAGTTCCTTATATGTTTCAGATATTAACCCTTTGTCAGATGAATAGTTGGCAAAGTTTTCTCCCATTCTGTAGGTTGTCTCTTCACTCTGTTTATTGTTTCCTTTACAGGGCAGCAGTTTTTAAATTTTATGTAGCCTGATTTATCAACTGTAGCTTCAATGTCACATGTGTGTTTTGCTCCCATACCGACTTCCTCTCTCACAACCTGTAGCTTCATACATGAGTCTAATGCAGGAGGGGTTTGTTGTATTCTAACAGTATACCAGTAAATGCCCTTTTGTGTTTCTTTGGAGTGCTCTGTGAACTTATACATTGTTCTATTGGAAGGAATATACCCTGTAAAATTTGAAAGCAACATAATGTTGATGATATTGACTTGAGCAGGACAGAGTTCAGAAACAGATGTAAAGAGTCAACATGCCATTCAGAATTTTGAGAAATGATTTTCCCCTCACTTAAAAATGAGTAAATTTCCTTGTACCAGAATTTACTTATTAACTAGAAATACAAAATATCACTCTCTTCATATTTTCAATCACATCAAAATATAACCACTAGGAAATATAATTTAGATTTCAAACAAAGTGCAATGGAATTAGGCCCATCCCTGATTATTGAAAAAGCTCTTAGAGCCATCAACACGGCTCCTTTATTCTGGAATACAGAAGAGCGATGTGCAGCTCCATTACAGATTGAGAAACCCCTAGGGAAGGTCGGAGGTTTCCCAACACATTGAGCACAATCATAAAAAGGAATCAAGGACCTCTGACTCACTGTCTGGTGTTTCTAAAGGCAGACCACACTTCGCTGTTTAAATTCATAGCCAAATACCTCCAAACACCACTAACCACAGCAACTGTGAAGGGATCAGGCCACTTGGAGGAAAAAAAGAACTATTCCCTCTTGAGCAAGTGTTAAGTATATCCCAGAATTATGATGGTGTCTTAACTTTGTTTACTGTAACACAAAGTTAAGGACAGTGAGAGGCTGAACTTTGGGGCCTATACTCTTAGCATCTGGAGACTAAACGAAAAGCAGAAGTTGAGCATAACTGACTATCCCAAGGAAATGATAACATGGAACCAAAAAAATGCAAACAAAAATTTTCAATGGCAGTTCAAAGATGGAAAAATAAATGTCTGTATCATCTGTAGGACATCCAGGAAAAAAAAGGTATTTCTCTTGGCAGAAGACTTTTTGCCTGTTGGATTTTTTGGAGAGCCATTGTAATTTTCACTCTTCTAAAATCAGAACCTGAAACAAGGATTTGGGTATTGGACTGAGGAGAGGATCCAAGACACCCACCTGAGAGATGGGAGAAGTGAAATGGAAAGGGATGGAAAGTCAATATTTCTGGGTCTCATTGAGATGCCACTGTAACAGAAGTTCTACTCCCCTGGGACTCCAAGGCAGCACACAAAATGCCACTAGAATTGTCTGTCTTGCGGGCCTAGAGTCTGTATCTACCAGATTGGTTTGCCTTGTGGTTGAGGACTGCCCTCAGGGGATTACCTCTTGCCTCTACTTGCCCATCTTCTTGCACACTAGTCAGGCAGCCTCCCACGCCTTGAAGGGGCTCTGAGGCCCAAAGCCAAAAAACATGTGCCCTTGAGGTGGGTGGCTACCAGTACAAGGTGAAAATGAGGTCGTGTAGAGCAAGGATCTCCCCTATACGTGTGACTGAAATCAGAGGTAGGTTTGGAGTATGTGAGGTGAAGACCAATAAGTGAATGTCATAGTCTGTCCTTTGCACTACTGAGGTTCACTGGAGGGCAGTTTTGAGGTTTCTTGGTCACTGAGTTTTAGTGAAGCAAGCTACTCTCACCACTACTGCAACTGGTCCCTAAATCGTCACCCTAATTCATCATCTCCCTCTTTCACATCCATTGTAGATTTTCATTATCTTTGGTTAGAAATTGAGCTGACTTAATTTGCTTACCTGACAGGATTACCCAAGCTTTCTGTCATGAAAGGTTGCGCCACAGTTGGTGAAATTGCTCATGCACTGTTTTCTTATAGCCTGAAAACATTGCAAGTCCCGTAAGTGTCAGTCATCCAATTCCTCATGAATTGACTTATTGTCAGTTATATCACCTACTGTAATAAGTCCTTTATTTATCTGCTGGTTAATGAGAATGAGGGATGCAGTCAGTGGGCGGAATTTATTGCTTTAGATTCAGTGGAATAATTTATGTGCATCCTGGTACCAATGTTCTTCTCTTTGGAACCAGAGCCTTTGCATTACCAGAACTAGTGTTGTGGGTTTTGGAAACACATCAGTAAGTGGATCCACTGGACATGATGGTCAGAGAGATCAGTACTTTTTTTTTGCCTTGTTTCCCAGACCCATGCGTATATTCTGTCACCATATAGTGGCCATTGTTTGAATGCATCACATACTGAAGGACATTGTCCAAACCTTGAAGTGTCACACCTGAGCAGCAGCATTTTGGCTGTAAAATAATGTTAGTACCTGCCAAAATCTGTCAATAGTATCACAAAGGAAAATTACATGATTTGGGTCAGAGAAAACTTGTAGAAGTCTACCTCATTTTGTTATCTCTCTAAAACCTCCCAATACTCTCTTCCCTTCAATCAAAAAAAAAAAAAAAAAAACAATAAAAATTGAGTCCAGGTTCATTCATCTTTCTTTTCAATTCTTTTGTTTATTCCTTCCTTTAGCTTTTGACTTTAATTGACTTTTCTCAGGTGCACTTTCTAGTAAAAGTATTTTCCTGTATTTTTTTAAAAGAAAATTAATGTAGGTTTTTGGCTCCTTCCAAACCTCTCCACACACCCTCCTTCAGCTATCAGAATAAAGACCTCAGAATATTCTAACTCCAGCTAGAGATGGATGAGGAAGCAAGAAACATGGAGACTTTTCATAAATATGCTTTTTCTTGTCATGTCATCTATATTGAAAAAACTCAAATATATAGTGAATGCTTCTATATTTCTAATTCCTCTCTCCCTGAGGAGAGTGCTGCCCCATCCTTTGAGTATCTAAAGGAGCAGTACCTAGGTTTGCTCAGATCCTTTCTGAATGTTCTGTGTTGCTCTTTTCTTACATTATCTCTGCAGCAAAGTTTAGTTTTTGCTTCCAGACCAGTATTTAATAGTTCTTGATAATTATTTTTTAAATGATTATCCAGTTATTAAAAGATCAAATTTCAATGATCACTAAACTCCTATCTCTCACCATGCACAAAACTCAACTCAAAGTCAATCAAGGACTTAGAAATTAGACCAGAGACCCTGTGCCTAATGGAAGAAAAAGTAGGCCCAAATCTTTATCATGTCAGATTAGGCCCCAACTTCCTTAATAAGACTCCTAAAGCACAAGAAGTAAAATCAAGAATCAATAAATGGGATGGATTCAAACTAAAAAGCTTCTTCTCAGCAAAATAAACAATCAATGAGGTGAAGAGAGAACCTACATTTTGGGAGCAAATTTTACTACATACATGTCAGACAGAGGATGAATCTCTAGGATATGTAAAGAGCTCAAAGAACTTAACACCCCAAAATCAAACAACCCAATCAATAAATGGGCTAAGGAGCTGAACAGACATTCTCAGAAGAAGATATATTATCAATCAACAAATATATGAAAAAATGTTCAACATCTCTAGTAATTACAGAAATGCAAATCAAAACTACTCTAAGATTTTATCTCATGCCAGTCAGAATGGCAGTTATCAAGAATGCAAACAATAAGTGTTGGAGAGGATGAGGGGAAAAATGCACACTCATACGTTGCTGGTGGAATTGCAAGTTGGTGCAGCCAATCTGGAAAGCAGTATGGAGATTCCTTAGAAAACTGGGAGTGGAACCACCATTTGACCAGCTATCCCACTCCTAGGTCTCTACCCAAAGGACTTAAAATCAGCATACTATAGTAATGTAGTCACATTAATGTTTACAACAGCTCAATTCACAATAGCTAAACTGTGAAAGCAGCTTAAATGTCCTTTAATAGATGAATGGATAAAGAAACTGTGGTATATATACACAATGGAATATTACTCAGCATTAAAAGAGAATATAATTATGGCATTTGCAGATAAATGCATGGAGTTGGAGAATATCATGTTAAGCGGAGTAAGCCAATCCCCCAAAACCAAAGGCCGGATGTTCTCTCTGATAAGTGGATGCTGATTCATAATCGGGGGGAGGTGGGAAAAAATGGAGGAAATGTTAGAGTCTGTAAACAAGTCAGGATGGGTGGGCAAATGTTAGAGTCTGTAAATAAGTCAGGATGGCGCCTGGCAAAATGCCAGAGGGAGTGGTTTGTGAAGTAACGCCAGCGAGCCATTAAGTGTGGAGATTCCTTATTGGTTGACTGCTATATTGAGTTTATGTTAATTAGATAAGCTGTGTGGAATGTATAAATACTGCTCCTGTCCTACAATAAACCTACAATAAACGGCTCCCACTCCTGCTGTATCAATCTACACAAGTTGTTCGTCCCCCCCCCCCGCCCCGCCCCGTTATTTTGCTACAGCCAGATGGACTGCAGCAGGCAAAGAGGAGGGAGAGGAAGGAAAGGAAATGTGGGCAGGAAAGATGGTGGAATGAGATGGACATCATTATCCTAGGTACATGTATGACTGCACATATGGTGTGATGCTACATCATGTAAAACCAGAGAAATGAAAAGTTGTGCTGCAGTTGTGTGCAATGAATCAAAATGCATTCTGCTGTCATATATACCTAATTTATATATTAGAATAAATAAATAAATACATTTTTAAAAAGTTATTATACACTTATTAAATTTATCAAATTTAATGATCACTTATTGAGTGATCACTTATCAAATTTCAATGATCACTTATTGTGTCAAATCTTGGAATATTTTGTTTCCCCCTTCAATTTAATCTGCAGAATATTACACAATACTTGTTATTGTGGAAAATAATGATGTGATTTTACAATTCCCCATTTATCTAGCCCACACTCTCTTTGCATGCTCTGCTGTGAAAATTCTCAGTATCATGTTAAAATAGAAAGAAACTAGCCAGAAATCTTAATTCCTACTTGGAGTATGAGTTAGAAATATCTTCTTTCCACATGGTCACATTCTTTCCCTGGGTCACTATTAAACACCTTCTTTAAGCAATATTTAGGGTTGTTGCTTTTTACTCTTTTCATGCTATGGGTTACACTCTTATACATTTCGTGTATTTATTTATTTATTTTGGTATCAGGATTGAACCGAGGGGCACTTAACCACTGAGCCATATCCACAGCCCTTTTTTTTTTTTTGTATTTTATTTAGAGATAGGGTCTCAGTGAGTTGCTAAGTGCCTCACTAAGTTGCTGAGGCTGTCTTTGAATTCATCATCCTCCTGCCTCAGCCTCCTGAGCTACTGGGATTACGGGCTTGTGTCATTACTGCCCAGACTCATTTTGTATTTTATTCCCTAGAAATTGTATTGTTTTTACTGATAATGAGATAAAAAAACACAATATTATCCTTGACAGTGATCCATATCTTTTAAAATTAAATAAGGGATTGACTATTAATAATGATTGTTCTGCAACATCACATTTCTCTTCTAAACAAGAGCTTGAATTCAAGCCATCATATGACTTCATTACAAATAAGAAAGTGGGAAAAGTAGTAGGAAAGGAGAAAAGTACAACCAGAATGGACGGCTCTGGGACCCACACTCCGCACCCAGATGTTTTCCTCTTTCTTTAGGCAGATGGAATATGGGGAAGGAGTCTGTAAACAAGATCCAGAGAATGGGCCTGAAATTAACTTGTGCCTAAAGAAATAGCTAGCTTTTTTGAATGTTTTTTTCTTAGTTATTATTCTCTGTTTGATCAGAGCATTCGCAGATTTTTCACTTTGAATAAGTCAAAGTTCATATCCTGAACATTTTATAATTTTCAAATTTCTACAATAGCAAGATACAAGGTATTGCATAGTATAGTAGTTATAGAGGTCACTATGGTTGACTCCCATGGGATTATGTCTTATCACCAAATTCAAAATAGTGGCTACACACAGAATCCAATCAGGAAGGGTCCTCAAAGGGCTTCAGCTATAGTGAAGCTTCTTTTCAGCTTCTTTTTAAAGAAGATGGTGAACATGCAGTTATTTGTTTTAGATTAGTTTTATACTATTTCAAATTCTGAAATATTTTATAACAAATGCTACTTGATGAATAAGGATTATGGGTATTTGCCTGTCGATACTGAAGTTGTTTTATTTGCTCTCCATCCACACTTATAAACTAATTAGTAAAACCATTCAATAGTTCTCATGGGGTTTCCAGGAAAGCTTTCTTATCCCTTAGCATAAAGGAATTTTTACAGGTCATGAAAATGTAGTACTATTATGGAAGATTTTTTATTTCTATTTTTTTTGTACTGGAAATTGAACCCAGGGGCACTTTACACTTGAGCTGCATCCCCAGTCCCTTTATTTTTTTTTTTTTATTTTGAGACATGGTCTTCCTAAGTTGTTGAGGCTGGCCTCACACTTGTGATCCTCTTATCTCAGACTTTCAAGTTGACATCCAACTTGAATAAAAAAGCACCATGACATCCAACTATGGAAAGACTTAAAATATATATATTAAAAAATATATCATATTATATATATATATACCATAATGCATATATACCATTTATATATATATAATGGTATATATATATATATATATATATATATATATATATATACCATTTTATTTGCCTTGCCCAAGGGTTTAATGTGATAAGATAAGAATGCTACAAGTACCTATTGTATAGAGGCCAGGGACTCTGCTAAATATCCTACAGCATAAAGGATGTCCCCACTCCCTCCCCAACACAACTAAGTATCTGTCCAAGATGTCAGTAGTGCTGAGTTTGAGAAATCCTGTTGTGAGACAGGAAGTTCTTTGGGACTGGGAGTGATGTGAACTGAAAGGGAGGATCATGACAGGAGAAATACTGTATTTCAGATAAAGTGACTCTATGCCTTCTCTCCCAGAATAGTGCTGATGAAGTGATGAAACTTGAGCAATAGCTATGGGATCTGGTAAAGTAGTCACTAGAGAAAACTGTGCAAAGGAGGCCTCAGATGACCTTTCTGAATATGATTAGTTCCAGCAGTGGCATGGAAAAAAACACAATAATACACCTGCTCTTGATCCTGTTGCAGGAGTGTACAGAGAGCCTTAGGAGTCCAGGCGCACAGAAAATGTATACCTAGCTGTAAAGGACAAGTACAGATGACATCCAGAGGAGCATCTCCACAGTTTCAGAATTAAAAAAAAAAAAAAGAAATCGTGTCATTTTCAGGAAAATGGATGGAACTTGAGACCCTTATGTTAAGCAAAATAAGCCAGACTCAGAAAGTCAAGGGTTATATGTTTTCTCTCATATGTGGAAGTTAGGAAAAAGGAAAAGAAAGGTGTGTGTGTGTGGGGGGGGGTGTCTTATTAAAATCAAAGGGAGATTAGTAGAGGAAAGTAACCAGAGGGTAGGAGGCAGGGAGGAAAGACCGAGTGCTGGGGAGCCATATTGGCCAAGTTATATTGTTACATTGTGTACATGTACTAATATGTAACAACAAATCCCATCATTATGTACAGCTATAATGCACCAATAAAAATGTGGAAAGAGAAAATAAGTACATTTTCTTGAATTAAAAAATAATCCTCAGAAAAGGAAAGAAGCAAATATCAAGAGAGACTATGTCTCCCACCCTGGTAGAATAGGGTTTAGAATAGGAATTGATTTGAACTACAGAAAAATAGAGGGAGATTTCATGCATACAAGTGATTATGGGTTGAAATTTTTATTCATTTTACCATAAATTGTGTTACCAAATTTATATTTTTAATTTGGAAGTCAAACCAGTGCTAAAAAACTATCTTCACTCATGCAAACATTGCCTGTTTGTTGTAGCTGTGCCACAGACCTCACTCTATGATTCTCTGCTGGATGTGGGGGGTAACAAGTAGAAGGAGTGAGGTTACACATCTACCAGCAATCATGTTCCCATATAAGACCCTGCTGTGAGGAAATTCTCTTTTCCTTTATTCTCGTACTTCCTAATATCATCTAAATATGCACCAGTGAATTCTGTCTTTATACAACCCACACTGGCCTTCCTTGAAGTTCAGAGAGGTGACATGTTTATCTCCAGAAAAAGATTGGCACCAAGTTTTTAAAATCACAGGAGGTTAACCACAGGCCATTCTTGATTTTAGGAAATAAAATTTATTCCAAAAATATCCTGATGAGTATTCTTAAAACTAGAAGTTTTTGCAGCCTAATTTTAAACTTATGCTTTGGTAAGACCCTACATTGTGTCCCCCCAACCCCCTCACCCAACACACAGAAAAGGTGTAGACTCGCCCCTTTCATCTTTGTCTCACCTTTCAGTAGTAGGGTTTTTTATTATTTCTTTTTTTTAAAAAAAATTAGTAGATGGACATGTTGTCTTCAGACAGTGCATATGCAAGTTTTTGTCACTGTGACTGAAATGCCCTACAAAAACAACTAAAAGGAGGAAAAATTTATTTTGGCTCGGAATTTCAGAGTTTGAGTCTATGGTGAGCTGGTTCCATCCCTTGGGTACCAATATGAGGTGGAAAACTACACAGCTCTTCACAGCCTAGAATTGGAGAGTGGAAAAAGAGGCTGCAGAGAAGATGAACCCTTCCAGTGCACCCCCTCAGTGATCCACTCCTCCAGCCATCACTACTCAGCTCATCCTTCTAAACCAGAATAGACTGATTGACAGCTCTCAAAATCTAATCATTTCACTTCTGAATGTTCCTACATTAACACAGGAGCTTTTGAGAGACATCTCCTATCTAAACCATAATAGTCAGGAAGCTGGTGTTCATATGTAGAGAACTTTGCATTTATTTATGCACTTATATCCTTGTTGGTCAACTTGAATTGCCTCCTGCTACCTTCAATATATCATAATCATTGCACATGCACACATATGAATGCAATGCCTAGAATATCATCTTGATTTCATTTGCCATATTTTATTATCTTAGTCATACAGGGATGTCTAAATCCTACTGTCTCCAAATCAGAATGTGAAGCTGATACTCTACAACAAATAATATTCCTCCTAAATTGCCTCTTTTTAAAATATTTCTCAGAGAATGATGCATTAATTATGGAGCACATTATAGAATCTCACTGTCCAACTTTAGTCTTTGTATATATAGAAATCAATATTTGACAGATTTTATTTCAAAGTTATGCACTTAAAACACTCCTGTAAAAGAGAGGGTGGGGGAGGAGAGGTGTTAACATGGATAGTTCTTGCAAATAGCAGTCAAAATTGCTCCCTTAGAAAGATTGCATTTATTCCAAATGAGGTACTTATTAGCAATTATTAGCATAGATAGAGTACCTTTAAATGAAGGTCATCTTGTCTACTGAAGTGTAGAATGTAAAGGAAATCGTGGACTTTACAATTTCGTGATTCTGCTGAATTATCAAAACACATTCCTGAACAACATAGTATCTTCATAAGTCTATGAAATGATGACTTAGAAGGCTAAATACTCTAGGCCACAGACCAATTATGTATGAAAGGTTTAGAGTGATGTCAAAGTGCTGTTTTAAAAATAATCACATAATTACAAAATATTGTGCAAATGTCACTTATTCCCTGACTCATCCCTGAAATATCTCAAGGCAATTCACTAAATTTAAGAAATGGTGTTTTAAAGAAGATTTTAAAAAGTGGTACAAAGAGATTTATTGTAACAACTTTAAATGTTCTCTGGTATTTGATTTCTTTGCTTGCCTAATGCAAAAGAGAATGGACTGTGGGGACATCTTGCTAGTAGGCATCCTATTTCATTGCTTACAATTTGCTGAATATAAATACCAACATATCTGACTCCAGTCATGTTTGTGGTCTCTTAACTAGGCTCCTCAGACTGTGGCTAGTCCCTCATTACTCCCATTTCTATGAGTTCAATTTGGTTTATTATGTGGACACAGTCCTTGAACAAAACCACATGAAAGGACTGGACTGTGTTGTTGCTGAATTCATGGACACGTGTAAGTAGCAGAAAGTGGACATTCCATGTGGCAACATAATCCACACATTCATGCCAAGTCTGTGTTGGAGATCTTGATAATTACCATTGAACTCTGATCTCCCAGTGTGAGGCTATATACTGTAAATGATGAAATTAATCCATTTCTTTGTAGTCCCTGAAATCTTAAATGAAATAAATTTCTATGTTTAGTTTGGTACTGATTTCCACACCTACTGAGGCAGAAAGTTTTTCTTTAGAATGAATTTGTTATACATTTATGTTAAGCCAGCAAATCCAGGAGTACACAGATATGGTTTCTATCATTGAGTAGTTCAGAATTTAGAGAGTTCACACCTATTAGCCTCCTTTAAAAGGATGAAAATAACATTACCTGACTCTTAAGGCTGTTGTGAGGATTAGCTGCATTGCTATATGAAAAGTGCTTGATGCATGTTAATTATGGTATTAGCTATTAGCTCTTGTTATCATTATAGAAATTTCTCTATTCCCTTTCTCCCTAGTGGTTAGACAGTAGTAACTACCATGTAATGAATACCAGCTGCATGCCACATATTTTATTTAATCTTACCATTAACTCTCAGAAGTAGCTTCTGTCATTCTGATTTATAGGTCAAAAACAATTTTCAGAAATTCAATCATTTGCTCAATTTTATCTCTAGTAATAACAGAGCCAAAATTTAAATATATTTCTGTACTAAATTGTATGATCTCATGGGTAGACACAACTATGGAAAACTGCGATTACACTGCATTTTCTTCAGCTCTAAACTCTGGGGGATTTGATCTTTTAACCACTCATCTGTTTGGAGCAAAGAAAAATATGGAAATAGAGACCTACTGTCATTTGTAGGGCATTGAAAATATATGCAAAGTCAATTCAATGCAGTTTTCTAACATTTTCTCTCTTCAGCTGATTTATAAAGAGGACAAGTTTGTGGCTTCTGTGAATGGGAAAATAAGCATTTGAGTGTATCATTTCCTGAATTCAATGACTTGCAGAAGAATCTATATTTTTAGGAGTATCATGTCACGTTTGCGATCATAATTCACTCGAAAGTACTAAGCAATCAAGAGAGAATTGAACAAGTGTTGTCCATATGGAACAGAGAAGGATGAACCACTTGAAAAGGCAGGATAAGCTCCAGCAGGGCCTATACTTGCCTCCTTGCCTCCTTGCCCAACATGCCCTCATCTTTAGTACAGTAAAGCAAGTGTGATTAAATTGGGCTGTCAACCATACTCAACTGTCTTATTGAATGAATAACTGCACTTTGTTTTCATTGTTTTATGATTTAAATACTTATTTGTGTGATGTATTATACACACTTAAACTTATCAAATTAATCACATGCTAGGTTTATTCTATTCACTTTACATATTTCATTTTATCTTTAGAGCAGCTCCTGGAGATATATATTATTACTATCCTATATCCACAGACAAGGAAACTGAGACCCAAATCATTTAAGTAAAATGTCCACAATCACAAAGTTAGTAAAAATGAGAAGCCACACAGCCAAATAAAGATCTTGAATTTGGGGGCATTGTATTCTATTGCTTCCCATATGCTCTTTCAAAAATTTGGAAAATAACTGAGAAAATAAAAGTCACCTTGAATTGCATTGCTAAATGATAACCACTGTCCATACTTTTAAATCCCTGTGTGCTTACAGGATATTAGGCCAGCACAACATATTATGCTTTTCATTTCCTACCATGAACAATTTAAAAATTTTTTAAAGTTTTTCAAATATTATGGTGATTTCTTTTTATATAACATTTATCTATTTCCTGGTTTTAAGTTGCCCATTTTTTTAACCATTAAAATACTACATCAACATCTTTATTTTTAAAGTCTTTTATGGAGTTATTTAAGATTATCTTTGGGAATATATTTCTAGAGACATAATTCCTATGCCAAGGACATGATTTATTTTAAAGTTCCAACAGTTTTTGAATAAAAATTTATTCACAATATCACATGAAACTTTCTATTTTTTATGCCTACTGATCTCTTATTTACATTTCTGTAGTAACTTTTTGCTCCCATAAGAATTTCTAGTTTCCAGACACTTGGAGGAAAAGTGAATTTCCAGAGATCAACTACTGTTAGTTTTACAGACTAATATTGTGTTGGCAATTAGGGGGACTGTTTCACCCAAGCCAACCATTTAACTCCTTAAGCTCAGTCTTAGACTTCTTTGGTGCTTTCTGAATCCAGAGTTTTGTCTGTGCTACCATTTACTGCAGCCAGAAAGTTCCATTCTTCTTGGATTCCCTCCAGTCTGGCTCCACCAAGCTTTTGCATTCTCTCTGTCTCAATATTATTCAAATATGGCTTATACCTCCTGATTCAAGATATTTTGCTTTCATGGCTTCTCTGGTTGCTGAGAAGCAACCCCACCCCCACCCCACAGAGAGACTTTGCATTTGAGTTCAGCCCTGTGTTTTCCCACACCTCTTGTCCACCGGCCTGTCCCTCTTCCCCTTTGTGCTGGGATCTTTGGCCAGGCTTTTACCTAGGAAATGTTGAGTAACCTGGGCATGAGGAAGCAGGAAAATCTTCAACCCACAAAAAAATGTTTTAAAGGCATACACTGAGAAGAATTCAAGATATGGGGATGAATGGAATAGAGATTCTTCTCATCAGACCACTGAAGCTCCACTTCTCAATTGCACACTTGGTGCTAAATCCATATGGCTAATAAAAACAGAAATAACTTAGCTGTCAAATAACTTGACTTCTAAACAAAGACCAGGAAGAGCTCAATGAGTTACAAGGAAGTTCTGGTTATGAGGAAAGTACATGAATTATAAAGATCTCTATCCAGGACAAGTTTTCAACTGGAAAAGAGGTAGGAATAAAAATAAGTTACCATTCAGTTTACAGCCCATGTCATCTTTTAAATGAGAATGTGTGTGTGCTTTAATATTATCATTAACAGAATTGATGGAAAAAATGCAAAAATAGTCTCTATATTCTAGCATATAACATTTGAAACCATTTTGAATGTCTGCCACCTGGGTCAGTCTTGTGAAAATGTTAACTGATGACATTGTATCTCTTAGATTTAACTTAGAAAAATACCAACTTATTTTGTTAATCATATGTTGACAGAATTTTTGAACCACGGGTGGGAAAGCGAATATAGTTGTTCTGGTTTTTGTTTTTGTTTTTTGCTACTGGGAATTGAAGTCAGGGGCACTTTACCACTTAGCTACATCCCCAGTTCTTTTTACTTTTTATTTTTAGATGGGTTCTCACTAAGTTGATAAAGTCCCAGCTAAACTTCTGAGACTGAACTTGAACCCAAGTTACAGGCATTACAGTGTGTGCCACCATGCACGGTGAGATTATAGTATTTTGCAAAACACTTTAATCATCAGTAAGATTTCTTAGTGAAGAAAGTTTCCTGGCTGAGACAAAAGAGGTAAGAGAACACAATAGGATGGGGGTATCCAAGGAACAGATAGCTAAGAGCTTGAAAGACTTAAGAGTTCACTGAAATAAGTGTGTCTTTGATTGTAATCAAAAACTTGACTTTAAACAATAAAAATTGGAATGCAAAATAAACTCAAATATGAAATATATTTGACTTTAAAGTCAAATAGACTATAAGTAAAAACATAAATATAACTTTCTAATTAGATATTGTGGCAGGAAATTCTTTGGAAATTAATGCATTATGCAACTTACTAAAGTCCATGCCATTAACAGAGAAAACTTCTTTCACTTCTAGCATAATAACTGTTAATCTTTTGTACAAGAGAAAAAAAGATTTATTTAATAGATCTTTAAGGAGTTATTAAATGAGTGAAAGGAAAAATGTGCTGAGAAGGAAATCCATAACATTTTGTTTGACAGGGAAATAAGGTAATAAAATATTAGATGGTATGTCCAAGGTTTGCATTTTATTCATCCGTTTCCAACTTACAACTGGAATGTATTTTAAAATTTTATTTCCAGGTTAATTTGTAAGTATTTGGAATGTTCAAAATAGTGGGATTATTTCATAGAATAACCCCTGTCCCATCACACACACACACACACACACACACACACACACACACCCTCCATTCTTCAATCACAAATGTGTGACAATGTAACATAACACAGGTTTTAGTGATAGAACTTGGTGATAACCCACCAGCAATGGTTTGGAGTCAAATTAGCGGTCTTGGGAAATTTGTTTAACTTCTATTAACTTTGTTTTATTCATTTGAAAATGAAAATAATAACTATCTTACAGAGTGGTTTGAGCATTAAGGCAATGTAAGCAAAAGTCCATTTTGCACGGAAATATGACTCCCCCCCAAAAATGTTAGGCATTCTTGTGCTCTAGCACTTTATGGTTCAGTTATTTTTTAATTAAATCACTTTTTGCAAACCTTCGTGTAACCTAAGTTCTATTCATCATGTCTCTATACAGAAAGTGTACTGTGAAGCAAAAAAGGACTGCAGTCAAGGAACACATCTAATGGCCCAGCTGAGGTGCTGCCAGACAGTCCATCTGGCCAACAAAATATTTCTCAACTGCCTCCCCTCCCTTTCTCAGATGTAGTGATGGCTGTTTCCCAGAAAGTAACATTTATCTACTATAATTCTTCTGGTGGACCATGTGATGTTTGTACCACATTATCTTTCTTATTCTCATAATTGCCTGGACTGTATTCTTCTTGTTTCATGTATATTACAGGGGAAAAAACAAGCATTCAGCAATACATGTTAAAAACTGTAAGGCAAACAAATATCTGCTTTGGACCATCACAATAAATGTAGGGAAAATGGCATTTTACATGTGGGATAGAGATTGGGCACAAGCACAGCATAGGCAAGTGGGAATTCATAGCCCAAGAGTAGATTGGAGATCAATGCATGGAAAATTAAAAAGAGGAACCCTCAGGTGTCAGGGGGATCCTGGCTAAGCTGACCTAACTAGAGATAGACCAGAGTGAACAGATATCACATGGGAGGTGAAAGAGGATAGGAAAGACAGTAGAATGAATCACATATGGGTGATGATCAGATAGAGGGTTAAGAGGTTCTTGTTAAACTAATTTAAGAGGTTTTTGGCTGAAAGTGGATTTTGCAAGGATGTTCACAGGAAAAGGTTCAGCAGCTTGACTAAAGCGTGTCAAGCAAAGTCTGTTCGTCAATATGGGATTTATTTCTTTAATTAAATTCTAAACTAGTTGGAGCTGAAACCAATCTTTTTCCTTTTTGGACTCAGAGTACTCAGCATAATTCTAGGAAAAGAGTGGGTGCTTGACAAATACTAAGTATAGGACAGTACTTTCCAGGTAATGTTATCGCAAAGCCAGAAGGTAAAAATGGGCTTGTTTCCTCCCAAGGTTATTCTCCAAGGTTATTATAGTAAGAAGGAAAGGAAGTTGAGATCCAAACCCCACTGAGGAGTGGTAAGGACTAGATGAAAGATCTGTGAACACCAGTCAAGCCTGAAGGCCCTTGAGAACAATAGCTTGACAAAGATTGTTTATAAGAGTGGTTTCTCATGAACGATACATGTTCTGTATCAAAAAGTGTAAAAAAAAAAAAAAAAAAAAAAAACTTTAGGGAAAAATAGACCAATGGAATCTAACTCGAAAGCCATTCTAAGAAAAGTAATTTTAGGACAATTCTATGCCTAGCAAACAGAAAGAATTAGAATATTCATGCTACCAGATAGATACCTGATTCATCTGATCTACACCACCTCTGATAGATATATAGCTGTCTTTGTTTTCCTTATTTTGATCCATTTTGACTCAGCCAGAAACTTAAATCACAATTATAACAGCTAATACTTTTTAACGTGTGCTCTGTGCCAAAATCTTATTTACTTTATATGTATTATAAGGTATGTAATCATGGCACTCATGTAATGATTTAGGTACTATTGAGGAAACAGTGGCTCAGAAACTTTAAATAACTTATCCAAGGCTACACAGCTCACAAGCCAGGGTCTGAAGTGAACAGACACCATTCCTAAACCACCTGTCATAACCACTATGTTATAAAGAGTCTCAAATACAAGGAAAGCTTATTTACTTGGGCCGTTTAATTCTCTATGTGTTTTATAAAAGTTAAACAATCCTCTCTCCAAATCAATGCATATACTATACTTTGCCCAGACTCATTAAAACCCCCAACTGACCTTTCTGTTCTCTCCTCCTTCTCTCCTTTCTCTTCCATGTTTTCACCAGTTGGAGGCATTTTGTAATGGCTTACCCGCTTGCTAGTGGTCTGTGGCTAATTTTGGTTAGCCATTAGTGGGGTTCCAATAACAAGAGGTCTGGCAAGTGAAGCAGTAGGGTTGGTTTGGCTTTACTTTTATTCTCTGAACCCACGACTCATGAATTGAAACAGTGCTTAATCTCTTCTTGCAACTAAACTGAACTTTTCATCAATCTTGTCAAGGCTCTACCTATCCAGGCTGAGGTCATGTGATTTTTTTCATCTCCTAGAACAGACATGAGAGACAGTTGGAGGAAACAATAGGAGATTCGTATCCTCTATTAGGTGGTGGCTGGGCACCAGTTGCTACTTTGTGTAAATTGTCGCATGCCATTGTCACAATTGCCTTTTGAGGTGAGAAGTATTGTAATTGTCTCTGGAGGAAGCAGAATGATCCCGATTGGAGAAAAATACCCAAGTTCACACTGTTTCAAAGGACAGATGATATGTGTTTCAGGTTTTCCTGATTACAAAATTTGTGCTCTCTGCACAATGTCAGTCATATGGCAAAGGCCAGGAGTTAATTGAGAGGTAAAGAATTATGAGATTAAAACTGGTTAAGTGAATCATTTTTCTTTTTTTGATAGTAGAAACCATCCTTATATAAGGGGTCACTATTATGTGTTAGATTCTTTGATGAGCACTTTGCATGTGTTACATGATTTAACCCCTCACAGCTATATGAAATGGTTATTATTTGTAATTTACAGAGAAGGGAAAAGAAGCTTAGAACGATTAAGAAGGAATTTACCTGAGATTGTATTACAGGTAGTCTTTCTAGATCCCTCACTCCTGTCCTTCAACTACCCTTTATAGGACTAACACAAATGAAGTGTTTTGTTTCTTACTTTGTTCTTACTTTGCTCTCTTTTTCTCCAATATAGATTGTGAGCGAGTGTGTGTGTGTGTATGTGTGTCTGTGAGCAGTTGTGTGTAAATATCAATTTATACTTTTAAAATGTCAGGCACTGTTCTAAACCCTTTGCTTTAACTTAATTTAATCTCCACAACAATCCTAAGGACTACTATTACTATGAGTCCTACCTTGTGGACAGGAATGAGGCACTTATGGGTTAATCAATCACCTGCTCAGTGTCACAGTGTTGAGGAGAGGTGCATTCCAGGGACCATGTGTATATGCTCACTGAGCTCAGCTGCCTGTGGCCACCTGAGCTCTTCCTAATACTCAGAGCCACCATGTCCTACCCCCTTTCAAGGACCTCCAATAATTTGCTACTATTTATAAAATAAATTCAAAGGTATGTTTCCTCATGTTAGAGGCTCTTCACAATTTGCTTCTCTTTTGACATTCCATTTCATTTATTGATTCTATCTACTCTAGACTATTTGTCACCCCTAAACTCTCCAGTGATACCCAGCTGTGCATGAATTTTCTTGAGGACTGGAAGACTTTTTCTTGTCTTTTAGAATCCAATCAATGTTCAAGTTCCCTTGATAGTTCTGCCCACAAAACACTCCTCATTTTCTCTGAACAAACAGCCCTCAACTTTCTTCTACATTTATTTAATATCTACATAGTATCACATCTTTCACTATGTCTCATACTGTGTATTGTTTCTCCTCTTATGCCCAAATGAAACTCAAATCTCTTGAGGTCAAGGGCTGTATTACATCAACATTGTCAAAGCACCTGGCATTTTGTGCAGGTTGTCGATAATCAGTGAACATTGCTGAATGAAAGAGTGTGTAAGTGAATAGAAGCATGGAAGGTATTCTTAGCTTTAAGAGGAAAACAGTAGAAGTTCTACGTGTTTATTGAACTAAATTAACTTTCAGAGGAAATTAAATTCACTTATGAATTACATACATACAAATGCATAATTTATATGGTGCATGTATGTCTCAGACAAGAGTGTGCAGTATGAAACCCAGATTCTCAGTGTGAACCTCCAGGTGATTTTCCTGTGGAAATGCAATTTCAAGTCCACTGTTTAAAGACATTCTTTCTAGATGTCTAATTCTCTTTCTTTCCTGTTGGCTGGAAATAGTGATAATAGAGCAACTGTAGAAGCCACATTGGAGGATGCAGGAGCTCCACCAACACTCAGCCCAGATCCCTAAATGACTTTTTGGAGCAGCACCTGCCTGCCTACCTGCTCTGAACTATTAAGCAAAAGAGAAACTCCCATCTCATGTAGTCACTAAACTTTAGGGTCTCTTTATTTATCCGTACTCCAACCACTATAGCCCTCAACACCTTTCTACTAGTAATAAATCCTGCATGTATTTCTGTCTTAGCTTAAATATTTGTCCCTCACAGAGATCTTTCCTAGCCTCTCATTCTTAACCATTTTCCATATCGCTTTCTATGTTAGGATTCAATTCTTTCATAAATCTCAGAACTATTTATAAATATTATTTATGTATATGATTATTTATCTCTCTCCCTTCCTCAATTGGAAACTCCATGAGTTTGGGGACAGGGACTGTGTAACCTCTAATTCACCAGATTCAATACACTGTTTGGCACGTAGTTCCCAATAAATACAAGATAAGTACACATAACTAATAATAATAATGATAACAATAATTATCACTATATGCAGTATTTCAGGGGTTTCACTGAATGTGTTATATACATTATCTCATTTGATCATCTTAGTAATATATAGTGAAGCCATGAATTATATCATTATCTCATTTTATTAGGGAAAATAGTTTTAGAGAATTTCAGTTACTCTCACCAATTCATACTATCAAAGCTTGTATTTTCAGGTCAATACTCTTCTGTGCATACCTATATCTTGAAAATGTGGTTAGCAAGATCAAGTGCACAATATCCAGACATTCTACAAATTGAGAAATCTAGACTTTGAGATTCAGGTCCTCCTAAATGATGATGACACGCCGGCAGGCCAGTTCAATGAGAACATGTCCGGACACTGCAACAACTTTGTATGTAACTGCAGCCCATAAGGCTGTTCTCTAACTAAAGAGCCATAGACATAAAGCCTAAATGTCATTTATAATTTTAAAACAACTTTCAAAATCTGTGCTGTTAAGTAAAAATTAAGCATGAAGAAATTCTTTTGAAGTCTATATAATTCCCAAAGCAGCAACTGCAAGAGATTTGCTTTTGTTTTCCAAGTGTTGGATTTGAAACTTACTCATATTTCAGAACTACGCATGATAATTCTTTGATTGCGTGTTTGTGGTTAAACATCTCCCTCACATCCCACAAAACTTCAGCCAAGAGTTTAATAGTTAGCAGAAGAAAAGTCTACTTCTATCTGTAAATACACTTGTGTAAAATATTTGGGAAAATATTAAATAAGGAGTCAGGGAACTGAGGGGCTGGATCTTCATAGCCAATATGGTAGACATGGTCTACAGTGTCTATTTACATGTAAATTTAAATTAAATAAAAATAAAGACTGAGTTCCCTGGTTGCACTAGCAGCAGGTTAAGGTACATGTTCTATGCTACTGTATGAGAAAGTGCAGAAGAATGGAACATTCCCATTGCTGCAATAAATTCTACTGGGCAACACTACTCTAAGCAATGATTCTCAAACTTTTTGGACTTAAGATACATTGAAACTCCTAAAAAGGACAAGTCTCTTAAAGAACTTCTTTCAAAATATGGATATCATATTCATCAATATTTACTGTAATAGAAATTAAAACTGAGAAAATTTAAAATAGCAATTCACATTCCAGTAGCCATCAACACACTGATATTATCACATACAGAAAACTCTTGTGGAGAGTCAGGGTGAAAAATACAAATGACATCTTAGTATTAGGAAGAATGTTTGACCTCACAGATGCTCTGAAATTGTCTGAGTCTCCAAGATCCCCAGGCCACACTTTGAGAACCATCCATCTAGACCCTACTCTTTCACTAAGTAGCTCCCTTGTTCCCTTTTCTTTCTAAAGGCACATGGGGCTTATTTTGTCCAGAGACTCGGCCAACTTTTAAACATTTGGCAATGTAAAATAAAACAGTCTTAGTTCTTTACCAAACCTTCACTTTGCAAGGGAGGGAAGTAAAGGCTCTCAGAGTCTACCTCAACTGAATTGAAGCTTCATGCATTTGAATTAGTTAGGGGAGGCTTAGGAATTTCTCTGTGGGCCTCAGTAGATTTTTCCCAAACATGTATAAAAATCACTGTGGCTATGGCTGACAGGCCTAAGACAACCCCTTGATGTTTATACTTAGAATCTCCCAGTATCATTTGTGCTTACCACGGAGTCAGCATGTTAGAAAGGAACTCTTAAAGATCATTAAATATCAAGATCCCAAATCAGATAATATCACATCAAAATTATTTCAGAATATTTGGTTTTGAACTATGTAGTTACAGAATGTTTTTAATTGTTCCTGAAATTGTAAAAACCTTCCATGATGCCATGTGTTGAATTTTCAGAGGAAATACTTTCTCTTCAGTGTGTGTGTGTGTGTGTGTGTGTGTGTGTGTAGAGAGAGAGAGAGAGAGAGAGAGAGAGAGAGAGAGAGGGAGAGAGAGTAAAACTGAGCTGCTGAGAAAGCATATTGAAATTGTTTAACCATAAAAGCATTTGTAATAATAGCTTTCACAAAAATGGTGCGATTATCAAGAATATAAGCAATAATAGTAATAATAATAAGTGTTGGTGAGGATGTAGGGGAAAAGGTACACTCATACATTGCTCCTGGGACTGCAAATTGGTGCAATCAATGGCTCTTTTCTGGGAATTTTTTAATGTCCACCCTTGTAATGATCTGAATTTAGATGAGTTTAATGATAAAAATTCCAGAATAATTCCATAACTTATATTGATACTTGTGATCCATGTTGGCCCTTTACTAGAATGGCCTTTTACGTGAGTACATGATATTGGAGACCCATAAACAAATGAACTAAGAAAGGCAGAATCCTTGTGGCAGTGGCAAAAAGTAGACCCTACATGGTAAGATGCTTGATCCAGGCCAATAGTTACTTCTTCTTTCCTGGAGACTCTCTACTTACCATTGCTAAGAGAGCTCACTGTCACGTCTCTTCACACTGAATGACCAAGTCCTGTTTTCTCCTTGTCTTTCTAAATGATATCAGTTCACCCTTTAAACCTTTCAAAGATGTTTTCTTGGTGAGCCAAGTGTATATCCTGAAAAAGAGTGACCTTCAAGATTAACAAAGCAAGTTTCCTGAGTGATGTTGGTTGGCTGGGATGCTGGACCGACCAGTTTTCATTTTCATGTCTACCTCTTCTCAGTGCTTGAGCCAGGGCTCTGACTGAAGGCAAGGTTTGATGAGGACCTTCTTCACATGCAGCCTTAAGAGAAAGAAGTCAGGCTGGAGATTCAAAATATCCTCACCTCTTCTCCTTTACAGGTCCAGACTTACAAAGACTCAGTAATGGGCGTAATTATTCCATCATTGATATGGAGCTCATATGGTTACTTCTGGAACTTTGTTTTAGCAGTGTTTCACTCATGAATACATCATCGATGTATCAACAGTTATTGTATTGAGAACACACTATGTGCAATATTTTATGATAGTTTGACCAACTAGATTTGGAGAGAAAAGGGACAGACAGGCTTTGTAAAAGAAGTTGCTTGCACTGAAAAAAAATTATATCCCTGCAAATGATCATGTTGAAATGAATTAAATTTTGAAAGCATTGCTAACTCTTCCAAAGAGCTCCAAAATATTTTTAAGCTTATTGCAAGTAGAATCAGTGTTAGTTTAAAATTTGCCTGGTTTTAATTTATATTCAATATGTCCTAACTCTTCCTTTGATATTAAGGAAGCGTTCTTTCTTTCTGATTGATCATTATGATATCTCTTTATGTTAGAGAGTTATATGAACTTCCTTCCTTAAAGGCCAGTAACTTTTTATTGCAAAGATATCAGGACAAACTCGTTTGACCATCTCCTTCTGCATTGTTCAAATTCCATAGCCCTAAATGTTATTCTATCTTCTCAAGGAAGTTCAGACTCCATTGTGCTTCTTTTGATCTTCAGAAGTGGGACCTTTTCAACTTCATGCAGGTACAGAGACAGTGATAATGCTGGTATAGATGTGCTGCAGAATTTATGCCATGGGTGCAGTACAGAGGAGAATTTATCCATCAGCTTCCATCCTGCAGTACTCTACCAGTTGTAACAAGGGGTCAGCTACCTCTTACTTTTGGGTGCCATCATGGCAGAGAAGCTCTGGAGCACAAAGCAACAGACATGGAATGTTAGCCAAGCCACGTGCTGTCTGGTTATACTTGCATACAGCTGTTTGCTATATGAATTGCTGGGTAGCACACAGGCCTGGAGGATGAGGCAGGACCCAACAAAATATAGTAAGTAATTGAATGGCTCTCAGTGAGTCAATTTGTGGTCATTAGGGTGTCTTTAGATAATGCTGTTTTCATTCCGATAGACCAGAGTTGCATGCTCTTTGGTTGGGATGGATCAGTGCGTGGATTTCCTACCTACATGGTGGGGAAAAAGGAAGGCAGTCAAGTTCATCACAGGTTGTCACTAAAGCTCTGGATAGTAGAGGCAGGAGCTAATTGGGGGTGGGAGGAGCTAAGAGGAACTGGAGAAGAGTGAGAAGTGAGAACAAAGGAGTGATCCTCCTTGACAGATACAAATACAGAATTAGGCTGGGTTGAAATCCTGACTGTGTCAAACAGGGTGAGAATGGAATGATCACATGGCAAACCAAACATCTCAATGCCACTTTTATCATAGTT
Organism: Callospermophilus lateralis; assembly: GCF_048772815.1. Lineage (NCBI taxonomy): Eukaryota > Metazoa > Chordata > Mammalia > Rodentia > Sciuridae > Callospermophilus > Callospermophilus lateralis. The sequence continues at coordinate 56,127,619 of NC_135312.1, read as the reverse complement.
TTGTATTCTAGTACAGAGGCCTGCAGGCTCATCAGAGCCAAGGACAGATGTGCCTGTTGTTATTTTAGGAAACTTACAAATAGTATTCTTTACTCTTTGAATTTTGATCCTATTGTGACAAGAAGAAACTAAATTAGGTAAAAAATATATATATATATCACCCCTAGTATAACAATCTTTTATTAGAGACTATCTACATAATCTCTACAACTGTGTGAGTAGGTGAACTGACTCCAGAATCAGGCATTTACCTACCTAATCACAAGCTGGGCTGGAAAAACTTAGTTATCCCCTGTGGACTAAACTACTTTCACTCGTACAGTGAGCAGAGCAGATTGTTTGTTATAGATGGGCAGGTGGTTCTGGGAGAGAGGTAAGAGGAAGAGGTTGTTTTGTTATACAAATTCAGTTGATTATTACAAACTCATCAGTCTTCAGTAGAGAGATGAGCTGGACTAACTTGACAGCATACCTCCTTCTTCCTAAGTAGATATGACATGAGGGGCTAGAATGAGGGGGATGGAAGCAGTCCGTAGGAAAAGTCCTGCTTTTACCAAGCAGTGCCATGTGCAGCTCAACCTGCACAAGTGCCCTGTGGTCTATTCTTCATGGATAAGTTGGAGCTGGACTCTTGTCCTTCCTGCTACATCTGTTGCAGTAGATTTTGACTCTGGTGTTGAGAGTGATAAAGCATGATGAGGAAATTCACATATATGAAGAAATTATTTTATACCTGTTTGTTTACTGAATGTAGAAATAGAGCTTCAAAGATGTTAAGACACCTACTCTCTTTCAATGATTTTAAGAAGCATTTTCTTTCACATGTTAACATCTCTGAAATTGTGACACGGCTTACTACTGATGGGGAACATGGACTATTTGGCTGATCTCCCCACTTTCTTACTAGTAAATAACATAATGAGGTTGTTTTCTAATACACATTATCTCAGATTCAATAAGTAACTAATACATAACAAGAGTAGAATTTGTTACCTGTATGATTCCAAACTTCAGGTGATTTTCTGGTCAACGATAATTTTCACCTGAAACATACAAGCAATTAAGGCAACACATGTTTCATGCTTTTTGAAAACTATTTCCTTCTTTCCCCATATCATTTCATGTATTGGCAAGCAGTTTGGGATTTTGTGTCTTGCTTGACCACATCTGCACAGGATTATGCTCCTTGGGAGCCGAATTCCTTCTTTCCCTGTGAGCTGAGGCCACTTAATGAGTTCTGTGGAGTGGGCTGATGAAACGTGTTTATCACAAGTTGGAATGAGTGGTGATTGAATTCCAGCAGCTGGGTTTTATTAGAAAAAGTACAAACTGGGCCATTCTCATTTCTTTATGTAAACGCAGTACTGAAGTGGATGTGAGGGGAAAAGTCTTGGGAACTTTTTTTATTGCTCAAGACTAGGTCTTGTTGCAATTGAGAAATGTGGGAAATAACTGAAGTAATATTTTGCTTAATACTTGTTTTCTCAAGCAATATTTTATTTAAATCTTTTTTATTCAATAAATAAATGTAGACATTCAATAAATGTCTACTTTGTGTAAAGTGTGAACTAGAGGCTGCAGAGAATAAGAATACTACCTGCCATTGAGAGTTTTACGTGACATATAAAGGGAGCCACTGAGTCCACTATGACAAGTTATAGCAGAGCTAGTTAGGTGACAGAGGGTTTGAGGAAGGAAGAAATACCATACATATAAGCTCTTCAGGTATTGTTTCTTAGAAACAATAGCAGAGTTTGGAAGTTTTGGAAAAAAATTTTTCTCTACTTGTAGAGATGGGATTGATAATTCTGGGTTTCAGTAGTGGCATGCTACATTATTTTGAATTGAATTTTCACAGAAAACAACTAAAAAATGGTACATGTACGATTTTTCAATAATCTCCTAAAAGCTAAATACCTGAAAAATAAAGTATTATTAAACAAAGATTTGAAGAAAATCAGAAATTCAGCTTTCAAAGTGGCAGATGAAAGGCCTCCTTGTGCCTCAGGACGTTTGCTCACTCCTCCAAATTTGACTGTCATTTTCATCACCTATGCATAATGGCCAGTCTAATAGAAAATGGCATTTGATGAGTCCATAACCTAGGAAGCTGCTTAGACAGGATAAAGAAGAACCAGGTGTACAACTGCCTTCAACCATATTTCTTACAAGATGAAAAAGTCTAGGTGATAGTAAACCTGAAATTTAAGATTTGACATGCTTTTGTCCTGGTAGTTGTTTGAAGCACAAATTAACTTGAAGAGAGGCGGTAAATAGCATAAGAGCATCTATGCTCATCAATTTCAATGTTTTATTTGTGGCCATTAAGAGTTAGACCACAGCCCTGCAGAAACTGAGAATTTGTACAGATCTGTGTATGTAGGATTGTGTATATTTTGTTGGCACTGTAAAGTAAGAATTTATTCATACCATTACCTCTTTTCTTTCTTTCTTTCTTTCTTCCTTCCTTCCTTCCTTCCTTCCTTTCTTTCTTTCTTCCCTTCTTTCTTTCTTTTTCTTTCTTTTTAGCAGACACCTTTAATGACAAGGAATCTGATTGGAAGTATACTTTTCTCAAATTAAGAAACTAGATGAATATTTAAATCAATAATTTCCAGTTCAAGATTTTACCTGTTTTTTGATATGAAGTAGATTTTTAAATTTTAATAACATTCAATTTCTAACCATTAAATTTCTAACCACTAAATGGTAGAGTATGCCTAACCTGTGACCTCTTCTCAACTTTATCTACAATCGAGAGTTGGCCAACTAGTTCCATGATTTTCCTAATCAACCCCCATCCCTCCATGAAATTTCAGAACTATAAAAATACTCTGTATCTGTTCAAGTATGTACTGTTACCCTTTGGGAGACCACAAGCCATTGTAATGCCTAAGATTATTCTACTTTCCAGAAACCAATTGTTGTTTGTCTCTGTAGGGTCTATGTCATCCTGATTGAGGATGCATGTCTTAATGTAAATCTAGGTTGTGTTCTCAGTTCTCATTAGAAAAATCTATAAGCTGTAACAGAAGGGAAAAAAAAAACAGATGATTAAAAAGAGTTGCGCAAATATCATCTAAGATAACCTGGGAAAACACAAACCCTACCATAAGTGATATGAAGGGATTTTGTTGTTCTGAGATTTGGATAGAGCAGTGTAATATTATTTATGTATTTATTTCAAAGATATTTGAAAAGTGTACCAGGCACTGCTTTGGATTGAGGATGGAATCAGTAGCATCAGATACTGACATCTTTCCTAAACAGAATTCAAGGGAAACTCCAAATTTTTTTACTTGATCCATTAGAAGGATAGAATTTCCGTCAACTGTGATGCAAAGAATTAAAGGTAGATCAGACTGTTGGGGGATGACAAAGTATTCATTTTTAGATATTTTTACTTTCAGATGCATATTATATATTCAAGTGGAGAAGTTAATAGGAAGTTAGATATACAAGTCTGGAATTCAGGAGAGAGTTCAAGGGTGGAGTTATAAGTCTGGGAGTCATAGCCACATAGGTGACATTTAAGGTTAATACCCTGTATGAAATCACAGATTTGATTGTCTGTTGTCTTTCTCTACTTTGAAATCTCTCTTTCTTTTCATTCTGTTGCTTCTATGTTTTCCAGGGTCAGAACAGAGTTAGAGTGGTACAGACAAAGATGGCAAAATTCTTTTTATTTAGTTGGTAATGTCCATAGTTCTTTCTTGGCTAACACTGGCTGATCATGCATTATTTTATTACAAGCTATTAATGTGAGCTTTTTGTGGACATATTTGTTAGTTCTTCAAATACTCCTACATAAAATACTCTGAATTATTCCATTCTCTGATGGGGATAGGATGGATGCAGTACCATACTTCTCTCAAATTTTGCCCTGTCAGTTTCTGCTCATTCTTCTGGCTGGTAAGAAAGATCTAACAAGTGACCCCTGTGTGATATCCCATGAAGATGACTTATGTCATTATATTTTATAACTATGTAAAAATGTATATACATGGGAAAAAAACTGCAAAATACTCTAAAATGATGGCACTAATTATGTGAATATTGGATAATTACTTTCTCATCTATTTTCCAATATATAATAGAGCATGATTAAATTTAATTTTCAATAAATTATATATATTATATATACAGTATGTTTGCATCCAAATATATGTAGTATATTTTCTCAACAAGTATCAAGTATATAATATATAACATGCATAAAATGCAAAATGGTTATGTATGTATATTTAATACAAACACATAATGTACATATAACTTTTACTAAATATATCTACATATAAAAACATACCCATATATGTACATATATATGCATATCACATACATGTCTTTGTTTAAGTTTAAAATTGCCTTTCTTATTTTCAGCAGATGAGACTACCAAAATACAAATGGTATTTAACTTACAATGATTCATCTTATGATTTTTTTGACTTCATAATGGAATGAAAGTTACAGACATTTAGGAGAAAACAGACTTTGAATTTTGATCTTTTCCTGGGGTGGCAATATCCAGTATGGTATTCTCTTGCAATCTGCTAAAGATCCTGAAATTAAGCCCATCCGTTGCAGATCCCACTGTGGACCCATCAGTAGTCACATAACCCACCTTCACTCTCCTTTGATTAAATCCAATTCCATTAGTTTGGAGATGCAGAAAGAGAAGGTACTTACCTGTCAAAACTTGTCTATAAACACTGAAGAAGATTTCTAATCCCTCGAAGTCAGACACCAATATAAGGTTATACAAATAAAAAGAATCAGGCATACATGATTCCACCAAAGAAAACTAAGAAATTTCTAATAATCAACCCAAGAAAATGGAGATCTATGAATTACCTGAAAGGGAAATCAAAATATAATCATCATCCTGAAGAAGTTCAAGGCAAATACAAGAAAAAACAAACAACTAAACAAAATCAGGAAAATATTGTATAAACAAAATTAGAAATTTAATAAAATGTAAACCATAAAAAAGAAATCTGAATTGATAAATACAATGACAGAGTAGAAAATATAACAGAAAACATCAATAGCCAGCTTCATCATGGAGAAGAAGAAATATCAGTAACTCAAAGTCAGGTCTTTCAGAATTCGACAGCCACAGAAACAAAAAAGAAAAGTCATGAGAAAGAATAAATAAAAAGTATCTTCAATAAATGGTACTGTGAAAATTAAGTATTTACATGCAAAAGAATTAAATTGGGCCATATACAAAAACTTTACAATTACAAAAATTAAGTTGAAATTGATTAATTAAAGAATTAAGTGCAAGACAGAAACAATAAAACTTTCTAGAAAATAGAAACTTCCTAGACATTCTTCTGGGTATTGATTTTTGTTTTGTTTTGTTCATTTGTTTGTTTGTTTGGGGTATGGTCCCCAAAACAACAAAAGCAAAAATAAACCAGTGGTACTACATCAAACTAAAATGTTTCTGAACAGGAAAAGAAACAATTGAGAAAATGAAAAGGCAGCTTACAGAATGAGAGATGGTAATTGAAAACTGTGAACCTGGTAAGGATATCTGAAACATATAAGGGACTCATATATTTTAATAACAAAAAAAAAAAAAGAAAAAACCAAGTAACCCAACTAAAAAACAGTTACTGGACTTGAAAAGATGTTTTCCCACATAAAACATACAAATATCCAAAAGGCATTCTACTGTCCTGTGTATCTAAAAAGAACAAATAGAAAAATAACAAATAACCAACAGGTATATGAAAAGGTACTTAACATTAGTTATTAGAGAAGCAAATAAAAAATATAGATACTGTTAAAATCACTATTATCAAAAATATGAACCATAACAAGAATTGTAAAGAAAAGTAAAACTTTGGGAATGTAAATTGGCACAACCTTTATAGAAAACAGTATGGGAAAACATTAAAAAGTAGAATATTATATGATCCGGCAATACTACTTTGGAATGAGAATCTGAAGGAAATTAACTCAGTACCTCAAAAGTCAGTATTTCATGTGCATTTCAATGTTATTCACAATATCCAAGATACTGAAACAACCTAAATTTTGTCAGTTGATAGATGAATGTATAAAGAAATGTACAAAGAAAATGTGATGTAATATGTGTGTGCCCATATGTAATACATATATAATACATAAATAAACAATTCAACCAAAAACAAAAACAAGAAGTGCTGTCATTTGCAACAAAATACATAAACCTAAAGAACATTATTCTAAGTGAAATAAGTCAGTATGATTTAATTTATATGTGGAATCTTAAAAAGTCTAATTTGTAGAAGCAGAGTAGATGGTTGTTGCCAGGGGCTAAGGGTGAAGGGACAGGGATGGGAAGATGTTGGCCCAATGGTACAAACTAACAGTTTTAAGATGAGTAAGTTCTGAGAATCTAACATACAGCATAGTGACTATAGTTAATAATATTGTATTATTTACTTAATATCTGCTAAAAAAACAAAAAAGCAGATATTAAGTGTTCTCACTCATCCAACCACTCACAAAGGGAAACTGTAGATGGTGATGGATTTGATGATCAAATTTCTGGGTAATCATTACACACACACACACACACACACACACACATACACTTATAAAATTATCAAATTGTACCTTTGGATATGTACAATATTGTCAGTTATTTTTCAATAAGGCTGGAGAAAAACCTAAACTGCTTTAATATTTACAAATTGAAAAGTTCTTTAAAACATATGTTTACTATACTTAGACATGATCTAAATGATCCATTCATTAGAAGCCAGTTTTCTAGCAGTTCTAATTTAGAGTATATATTTTGGGGGTGAGTGGTTGGTGGGAGACTGCATCCTTTGTTTGATTTCAATACATTTCTATTTAAAAGATTTTTAAGGAAGTGAAATCTAGGAAAAGTTTTTTTTAAAAAAAAAAAAAAGATAAAAAGATGAGTTAAATTGAGTTATCAAGGTTATTCAGGATCTCCTAGGAAAAGAAAACGGTAGCTTATTTTCCAGTACAACCTTGCCACCTAACTGGAAGGTATTACTATTTAAGTAATGAATACAGTGAGATAGATAAGAAATACAAAAATTTGAAACTTGTTTAGTAAGTATTGAAACTTAGAAGTATAGGAAAAGTGATAGTATTGCAGAGGTGATAACTGAAAAGAATAAAATGATAAGTAACAACAACACTACTATAGTAACAATGGCAATTGTATTAGTAATTGCTATCACTTACTAAAAACTTGTTACATTGTAGGCATTTATTTTAGGACTTTACATGTATTCCCATTAGCAACTTGGTACTGGTGGTGGTTTGGTGATTACTAATTTTCTTCTCATTTTACAAAGGAAGAAAATGAGTCTCAGAGATTTTAGGTAATGTTTCCAAGGTCACACAACTAGTTTCTAAGGCTAGTGTTCAAACCCAGATCCCTTTGTCTCTAATATCTATGCCCATAGATTCCTCAAATTATTTCCAAAATTTTCATATTCATAAAATCCTTTAAAACCATATCTTCTACTACCCACCTTAAGGTCATCACTATAAGGTGCTGCATTCAAATGAATTAAAAATGTACATTTAATCTTCATGTAAGTCCTTGGAAGAGGTATCCACAGGGTTACATTTAGAACACAAAGATTAAGGTCTTAATCTGAATCTACTCTTATCAATATATGTGTCAGGGATTGAATATTCTCATATTTGAGTGCTGATATCTTCTTCATTCTCTATGAGGACATGATACATCTCAAAAACTATACTTTATCATTTCATATATAAAGAACTATGATATTGATTGCTTTCATAAGATATTTTCTTATACTGTATTTAGCGGAAATTAAAATCATTTTAGCATTTAAAACCTGAATAGGAATCATATTCTCCAATAATATCCCTAATTCTGAAAAGAACTAAATTTTAAGAATCATTTTCAGTAAGACAGTGTAATGAGAATAGTAAACATTACCATTGTTTTTATGGTAATACTATTACTATTAATTCATAAACACTTGATTTATTATGATTTAATGAAATAATGATTTAAAAAAGCACTGACTTGGTATCAACAAATAAAAATAGTAGAAAAAATAATTTAAATTATATCTGATAAATGCTGCAAAGGTATTTGATAAGATCCAACTTTCATCAGAGACTTTACACTCTTAAAAAACATGTAATTGGACCTCTACTGTTGGGGCCTTTGAGAAGGTCTAATAAATCATCCTGAACAATTAAGAAAAAAGGCAGAGGAACAGAATATAGACAACAAAATGTATGTTCATTATTTCTAAGGAATATTTTGAAAGATATGGCTTGATGAGAAAGGCCAAGTGGAGCCATACAAGAAAGTCACAACTAGACAACCACACCGAATGAGGCTTTAGTAATGCAGGATAGGAGGTGGGTCCATGTAGAGTAGAAGAGCTAGAGAAATGCCCGAGTAAGAGTTTTGGCAGAAAAATATTTCTTCTTCCTGTTAGCAACTGGCTGTTAAGAGGAAAAACAAAGACCTTTGTTGATCATGCCTGACATATTGTTACAAAACAAAATAATCCCTCTACACTGATCAGAGGTATTTGTCTCTACTTAAAAGTAGAGGAATAGTTTTCCCTATGCATACATTTTAATCTTGTTTTGGAAATATTAATGTTAGTCAAAGCCAGAATCATGCTTAATGGGTAAAATTCTCAGACTCCCATTAAAGGACTGGATGAGATTAAGAATGCTTTATAGTCACTAATACCATATGACACTGTTCTGGGATACTATCCTTTTTTTTTTTTTCTGAGAAAAGAAGCAAGCTATAAAAACAGAGAAAAAAACAAAAATTTTTATGAGTTACTGATATGATTACATAATCAGACAACTGAAAACAATCAAGTAAATCAATTTGACATAATTTACAAGTTTAGTCAGCTCATGATTATTTGAGTTAATATGCATACATCAAGAGCTGTCTTATTGGAAAGCAATAGAATAATAACAGACTTAACAGAATAATGTATCCCATTTTCAGTCAGAGTGTATTAGTTAGCTTTTTAATACTGGGGAAAATACCTGAAAAACAAAACAATTTAAAGGAAGAAAGATTTAGTTTGGCTCATGATTTCAGAGGTTTCAGTCCCTGATCTGCTGGCTCTAAGGTAGAAACATCATGGTAGAGGGTGTGTTAGATGAAATCTTCTTACCTCATGGCACTTGGGAAGCAAAAATAGTGAGAAGAAGGGGCTTAGGACAAAATAAAGTCCCAAAGGGCACACCCCCAATAAAGTACTTCCTCCAACTATGTCCTATCTGCCTAGAGTTTATACTACTTCCAGGTGGATTTTTTCAAATTATTAATGCATTAAATGGATTAATCCACTGATGTGGTTAGAGATCACATGATCTGATCATTTTCCAAAAACAAAACAAAACAACAACAACAAAAAAAAACCCTGTACCTCTGGACATTGTTGCTTTGGGAACCAATGCTTTAACACATGAGCTTTTGGGGGACATTTCAGATCTAAACCATAACACATATTAGTTACAACTATAGCAAAAGTCATCTAGGAATAAACAGAAATGGTGAAGGTTTAATGAGGAAAACTGTAAAATGCTATTAAGGCATATATGTGCCCCTACACATGTATACATACACAAACCTGAATTAAGGTAAAGATATACCTGATTCTTAGAGGAGAAGAAGGAAATCTTTAAAAATGAATCAGCACCTCCAAGTGCCAAAGCATATAAAGGCGTAGCAATTTCTGATGGCAGCTGAGATATCATCAGGCTACACTAGAGAGTTGGAAATTAAATTCAAACAGAAATTAAACACATGCGACAGGAAGTATTTAAAACCAATGAGGGGAAAGGAAGGAGCAAGTGAATGGAATTGGGGGAAATGGTGAATTATTTCAGATTTCAGAAAAAAATGAAGCTAAACCTCATCTCCAAAGTTAATTCCAAATGAGTTTTGGAATGAGAAAATGCTATAGAAACAAATTACAAACCCCAAATGGCATGAAGGAAAACATTCAGTGAATTAATTAGCCTAAAAATAATACTTTCCATTGGGAGAAAAACAAAATAAAAGTGCAAAGTAAATATTTTGCAATTTGCTAAGCAGAAACATGCTTATTTTCTTAATACATAAATCTCACAAATACATGACAAAATGTTGATAATCCCTAGAAAAATTTCCAAGAAAGAAAAATATAAATGATTGCAAATACACAAAAAGAAGACCAATAACACTCATAATTAGAGAATACAGACTCAAACAATGAGTTAACAATTGTCAATTATCAACTAGGCAAAAATCAAAAGGTTTAATACATTATCACAGAAGGTCTGGCAAACAGGCATTTTTATACACTAATAGAGGCAGTTTAGTTCAAATTCTTTTAAAATGTTTTGACAGTGTTTACCAAAATGTAAAATTTATATACTGATACAGAAATTCCCATTGTATGAAGATGACCCCCGAATATGCTTATATACATGAAAGCACATAATCAAAACATAAATGTTCACTACAAATTAGTTTTGTTTTAAAAAGAAAAAAAAGAGAAGGAATGAAGGAAGGAAAGAAATAAGGAAAGAAAGATTGATTTGGAAACACCTACATGTCCACCAGAATGAACCACTTGAACAGTGGTAAGTTCTACAAAAAAATATTCTACCCCCACTTCCCATCTTGGTAAAATAAGTAAATAAAAAAACACATCTGTTGAAATGAAGCAATGCTCCCATGTGTCAACAAATATACTTGTGCATGCAGAGACAATTTCTGGAAATAGACACCCACCAAAATTGATAAAAGTCATTATTCCTAAGGTATGGAAAGCAGAAAACTGAGGTTTTGGCAGTAAAAGGAAAAATGTTTTCTTCTTTCTTTTTAAATTATATAATCCCTTACACGGTTTGAATTTTTACTACAAACATGTTTTCTCTGTATAAATATAATACATGCAGCTATTTGCTGTTGTAAATTTTGGCCTATTGGTAAGAAAGGGCAAATTGAGAAAAATTATGTGAGAGGAATTTTTTGACCCAGACAGCCTCAGGATTATCATAATTAATTGACTTTCAAGAAGACTCGATTAAAGCTGGGCATGTCCAAAGTGTTTTGAGGCAAATCTTAAGAAAAACAAGAGCTGGGTATGTGGCTCATGGTAATATGTTTGTCTAATGAGGTCCTGGCTTTGTTCCTCAGCAAAACGTACACACACACACACACACACACACACACATACACATTTCATAAAGGATCTGATTAATGGAAGTTCTTAATTATTGACCTGTGTCTTAGTTCATGCAGGGTTCTATAAAGAAAATCCAAGAAACTAGGTAGTTTATAAACAACAAAAATTCATTTAGTAGCCCCAAGGTTAGGGAGTCTAAGATCAAAGAAGATTCAGTGTCTAATGAAGGCCTGCTTGCTGGGTCATAGATGGTACCTTGTCACTCTGTCCTCACATAGTGCACGAGGCAAGATGTCTCTCTGGAACATTTTATCACAAGAGCACTAATCTCATTCGTAAGGACTCTGCCCTCATAATCCAATCATCTATCAACCAACCTTATCTGCTAATATCACCACTGCTGTGACCAGTGTGGCCAAACTAGCAGGTTCTGGCAAGGGGGGATGAGAGATTGGACAAAAGAAAACTCACACAGGATGATCTTGAAGATAAAACTGCTAGGATCAGATGAAGCACTGCTCTCTGCTGGAGAAACAGGCCTAAGGAATTATACCAGCAATCTTGATTAAAGACTATGCAAGCATTATTTATTCATGAAAGTTACAGAGTTAGTATGGGTATGCAGCTGTTTCCTCAGTTACATTCTACAGTTGCAATGTGCAATGTTAGGAGAATTGTGGAGCTCTCAAGAAAGTCCATAGTTTAAAGTTACTAATTCGTGGGCAGATACAGGAGCAGAGGAACTGGTGAATAACTGTGGTTGTCTTAGCCAGGAAGTCCCTTCATTCCCAGGAGCTGTGTGCCTGAGAGCAAGGTGGAAGCTGATAAGACTACAGCAACAGAGTCTCCCCATGGAGAGCATTGCCATAGCAACTGGGCATCCTACACCTTTGCACAGAAACTTTCCCAGTCACAAGCATACCACAGCCACGAAGTCATCAGGGATCCCAGTCTCAGACACTGGTCTCCCAGTCACTGCCACTGTTCTCCACACTCCGCCTTGGTGATTAGACTTCAACATATGAATTTTGGAGGGACATAAATATTCTGACTCTGGTATCCTATTCTCATACATAAAGCATTGAAGCAGGAGAGTGACTTTGTGAAATTTGAATTTTAAAACAAATCACTTTTTAGTGAATAAGACTGACTAAAATAGGGGCAGACTGGAGTCAGGGAGACTAGTTAAGAGGTTATTTCAGTGCTACAATAAAAATTGGAGAAGACGAGAACAAGTGCTGTGGCAGAAGACAAAGGAGGGATAAGTGAGGGGTAATAAGGGGGTAGAAATGGTAGGACTTATAGGCTGGTTTCATATGGAACAGAGGAATTCAGTTTTCAGTGACCCTAGGTCCCTGGTTTAAGCAGCTGGGTGAAAGGTAGTATAATAAAATGTGGGGGGGAAAAAGAGAAGTAGCAGGTTTGTGGAGGTTAATGAATGTATCTCCTCTTCCTTGGGCTTCCTGACCCATGGGGTTGGGTATAGATACGGGGGCACATGTATGTTTGCACAGGGGTGGGAGTGAGAGATGGTGGGATAAGTCTTAATCTGTGACATACAATGAATGAGGCTCAAGGGAAGAGAAATACTCTGTGTGAATGGTGAGTTCTGGAAGGAGATTGGCTTCATTAAAATAATGACATATTTCTGTTAGACTAAAAGGAAAAATACAGGAGATAGGTATCAGTATGCACCAAGTTCATGGCACCTGGTGATTCAGTGAAAGGAGGCTGGGAGGGCTGCCAGGGAGTGGCATCAGGATGTGTTAAGTCAACCCAAGAAGTTAATTTCTATATCATGGGGAAGAAACATGCCTCATCTAGAAATATGCAGAGGGTTTCTTTCTGCAGATTTTATGTCTTAACATCCCACAGAGGTTTGGTGTATCTAGTCTGGGGCTTACCTGGATAACTGAATTGGAAGTAGGGGAAATGCCTTGGGATAAAAATTAGGATTCTTATCTTCTTGCATTGGCATTGCCACTAACTCTTTTTTAACTTTGGCAAGTCATTTAAATTCGTGTTGACTCAAAACCTCCTTCTATGAAGTGAGGTTAAATATGAAGCAACTATAATTTTGGCAGTTTATGTGGATAAGGAGTAGACATCCTAATTTTGAGGGATCTGGGAAAACATCCTGGATTTAGTGGCAAACAAAGTCTTTCTCTGGATCTTAAAATATTAGATGAGGTGAAGGATAAGGAGGCAGAGTAGAGGGTTCAGTATTAATAAGAGCTTTAGGCCAAGAAATGGAATAGTACTTTTAGAAAGAATGCAAGAAATTTGATTGACTTCTAGATCATAAATTGGTGAAAGACATTTGCTTCTTCAGTCTTTTCAATTAATTTCAAATAAAGTAGATGTTGTGTGAAGTGTCAACACTTCACAGAAGCAGTCTGGGTCTTAGTTACTTGCCTGGAGTCACTTAATTTGTAACTAGTAGGACTAGGGTTTGTGTGCTCCAAACCTGTTTTAACTATTAATTTTTACCACTTTCCCATATTAACATACCAAGATGGGGTGTTGGGGTTGCAATAAGAAAGGTTTACTTTTCTCAATGTATTCAGAAGTTTACAGTTTGATACCAACTCTTTGAACCTAGAGAGAAAGGCCATAGCAAGAAATGTTAACAGTGTGAGTCATTAGGTATATAGGCTTTGGACCACAAACATTACTAGTAAAACTTGTCCATAAGTCAATACATCACTAACCCTGATATCTACAATACTAGTTTCCTTTAGAATTCATCCCAAATTTAGATATAAAAGTTATATATACCACATTTGGTGATTTTAATTCTTCATTACAGTCCTAAACCTCCCCCCCCCAAAAAAAAAGCAGACTTCTTACGCTTTGACTCTAATTCATACAGAGCAATTCCATTATTGAAAAATCATGTTTTTTTTTCAGGGAACTGGCACAGGTTTGATCTTTCCTGGAATCCTACTTCAAGTGTACCTGACACATAGTAAGTTGTGCTTTTCGTTCTAAGGTCTTTGACATTTGGATCTCTCAGGTTCAACACAGTGTCACTAAAGGGCCAATTTTATTTTTCTGTCCTGCTCATAACCTATTGGTCTCCCTGATTTTGGAAAATTCATCTGTCCTAGGAAATTCTCAGTCATTAACCTTTTAGATATTATCTTCCACCCTTTCTCTCTCTTTTTACAGTCAGAAGTAAGATAGATATTCTTATATTATTCTCCAAGTCTCTTACCTCACTTTTGCATATGCTATATTTTTATCTCTTTGCTGCATTTTAGATAATTTCCTTATATCTCTAGCTTAATCAAATCTATTGATTAAACTATTCTATAAGCTTTCATCTTGTATGATTCCATCTTTAGAGCTGGCAAGGTAGCTCAGTAGTAGAGCACTTGTCTAGCATGTATTAGGCCTTGGGTTCAATCTCTAGCACTACAAAAGACCCCAGAATATAATATTGTGTTTATTTCTAGAGGTTCCCTCCCCTCCCCTCTTAATTTGTTATTCCTTTTATTGTTACCTGCTTGGGCTTTCCCTGCAAAGTCTACTTGGTCTTCTTGTATCTTATTAATTTCTTGTGTTTCAATTTATTCTTTTGTGTCTAATGGTTTGAACCCTATTTATAATGGACTCCTTTGTTGATGTTAACCTTTTTAATTTAGAGATGCTGTTTATTGTGGGTTTTGACTTCTAATTAGGGTGGATGGTTCCTCAGAAGTGTGACTTTTGACTATGAACTTATCTTCAGCATGGTTTTACTTTTGAGATTTCTATGAGGTCTATGTTGAAGGTATGCCCTTAGGGCAGGTTTAATTTCATTTCTTTCAGACTTTTATATGGGCCCCTTTATTCTCCCAAGGAGTTTCAAGACCACATAGGTACTATAAAGGAATCCCGAAGCTGCCTGAGAGTAGACCCTTTGTGGAGACTTAAATGTTTATTTTGTGAGACAGATGAGCTGCCTTATTATAAACCTGTGTTCTTTAGTAGATGTGTTCCTGTTAAAGATTCTGATTTTATACAAGGATCTTTGTTATAATACTCTGCCTTGCAAAGATCCACAACCATGCCTTCTTTTCTATTGTGGGATTAAAATGTCAACATCTAGGATTGAATCTCATGATGGCAGAAAAAGGCAAAGAAAGAAATCTTAAGAACCCCAGTGACTGAATAGTTTACTTTTGAGATGGCATCCTGCTTTGGCTCCATGAGAAAATCATTCAGCTGTAAACACATTCTTCTTCAGAAATGGAAAACAAGAAAGTTGACATTTATTTACTCAGTATTTGATGCTGCTGCATATGCATATGCAGAAATTCTACCAGGAAAAAGTTAAATGGTCAGAACATGGCTTCACCATTCTGGGTAGCGTCCTCATGATCTTGCTAGAGTCTAGATGGTTTTAGATTTCCTGTCTTCCTCCCTTTCATGATGACTTTAGTTTCCTACTGAGAGTCACTTCTACTTTTGATCAATGCTATTCATTCGGTTTGCTTTATTTCAAAGTAAATTCTTAAAATTTAAGATAATTTTCTCATACGTTTGATTATGCCTCAATTCTGTCTTAAATATACTTTTATTTCAGATCTTACAATGAATCAAAGATTCCTCTGAAAGAAGTGTTTTGTTTTTGGGCACTGGAGATAAATCAATTCTGCTTTATACTGTGATCCAAGTTTGTAGGCTCCTCCTACAATGGGGTTGAAGTGAAGGTCATTGGAAGTCAAAAGGTTAAGCAATCAAGAGACCAGGGTGTTGATTTAAAGAAATCATGATGTCATTAAATGTAATATCAAAGTACGGGGTGGAAACATGGGAGGCAAACAGCAGGGTCTGCAATGAAGTGAAATGGACAGTAAGGTAGTAGGGGACAGCAATGGAGGAAGTGGGATCTAGAAAGATACTGAGTCTGACAGGGAAACTTCTTGCCTACTCTGAGATTTGGGACTTATCTTTCCTATATAATGGAAGTTTTGTCACTGTACTTCCCATTACTCCTCTTGTAAGCAGCCAGTCATCTTCCTGAAAGCAACATTTAGGTCTCCAGAATACGTAGATAAAGCCATTCATTCCAGTCTTTAATTAGCAAGAAGATGGAACCACCTTCAGAGAACATTCTGGAGTATGTCCAACCTCACAACGATACAAAGAGCTCCTACTAATCATTGAATGTCGTGTTTCTTGTGTCATCAGTTAAGGGACCTATGATACAAGCAGAGTAGCATGTAACTACACAGATACACAGGATAACCCACATGTGGGCTGTTTTAAGAAAGATGCCTGTAAAAAAATATTTAAAAGACTAGGCAAAAGAATGAAGAATGAAGCACATTTAGTCAGTCAGTTGAACATTAACAAGAGCCATAATTAAATATTTTGCATGTATTATCCATTTTTCTCCCCTAGAGACCAGTGTGAAAACAAATGAAAACATGTGAGCCTCTGGTGCTAATTTCCAGAATGACATAATTTATAACTGATAGATCTGGGAATCTAAACCACAGCTCTTCCGATCATGTTACACTACTCTACCACCAAGGTGACCCACAAGTGAATCAGAGGCTCCAAATCCACTTAATTTTCTAATGGAAAAAAACCCAGAAGTTGTTTTCTAATTGGTCAACTCTTCACTCTAAATATGGCTTTAAAAATCTAAGTATTGTTTTATTTTTAAAAGAAGTTAATGCAAATACACACCTATTATCACTTGCCTGTGCTCATTATCTCTTCTCTATCCAACAATTTGCAAATACTATTTGGTAACTTAATTTGTAGAAATGTTGTGGAGAAATAAATGGCCATATTTTCCTAAAGGAAAAGCATTTCTTCTTAAAATTTCTTTCAGCAAATAAGCCAATAGCTTACTTAGTTGATCTGCATAAGACAGGTAGATGATAGCAATTTTATATCACTTTCATGTTAAACAGGTTTATTTATAACAGATAACCCTGGTTAGCATATTAAATAGAAGATGTGGACTAGGCGTTCAACTTGAGAAACATGTGGAAACCTTGTTAAAATGCAAATTTTGGGGCTCACTCTCAGAGTTTCTGCTTCAGTAACTGTGAGATGAGTCCTGAGAATTTTCCTGACAAGGTTCCTGGTAATGTGAATGCTACTACTCTGGGGACTAACTATTCTTTTGGTTTCTATGGAATAGACTTATTCTAATCTTGTAGTTTTATTCGAATCTAAAACAATCTGTATATATTTCTAAACATATCTGTAATTAAAATAAAAATGAGAAAATGTGAATGTGAGCACTCTTGGCCTTAATTGTACCTTTTCAAGAAGAGCCTTCACCCATTTGGCCTCAGAATCCAAACAAACTAATTGCCCATCTTTCAGTGTGACTCTGAAAATAAAAAAGTATTTTGGTTAAACTACAACTATACTTAATATAATAATGTGTTAAATATATTAATTATAATTTCTGCAACATGAAATGCATATACTTAAAATGAACACCTAGATTTCTCAAACCGTTAATCATATTATTGGAATATGACTTTTAGCCATATCAACATGCATTAATAATTTTTCAAACAACTAAAGAAATATATGTCTTAGAGTTTTTTGTGGTGTCAATCAATCCACAGATTTTTTTTTTGGACTTAAAATGTACCAGGTATAGTGCTAGACTCTGAGAAATCTACTTCAATATAATATCTTCTAGGCTGACAGTTGTCAATCAGTTATTATATATTCTTTATTGTTATATCTCTCTGATTTAATCAGGAACTCATTAAACCTTTTTTTTTAAATTGAACAGGGAAAGCATAAATTTCTTATTTAAATTAATTCTTTGGTTTTTAGGTGTACTATAAGAATCACAAAGCTCCACCAGTATCTCCATAAAGATTATTACATAAGGACTATATCATCTCACCACACTCTGAGCCAAAGGTGTATATTCCAATGTTTAAGAAAATACCATCACATAATATTCAATTGTGAAATACATGATAATAATAAACACTTAGAAAATTACCAATACAAGGAATAACTATCATATGTCATGCAAAATGGTAAAAAATAGAAAGTATTCCTTTAAATGCAGATACAAACCAAAGTTATCTACTTTTAGCACAACCTTCTGAACAAAGCAAGAAAGATAAATAAATGTCCTAAGATTTTCAAAAAAGAAAATTAAACTGCCATTATTCCCAGATGATATGACCAAGTAAAAGGTTGATGATTAAAAAAACCAATACAAATGTCTAAACACTAACAGCTGAACTGTGAACTTTTATTAATATGCCTGTTATAATACCACCAAACAATGTAAAGTATCTAGAAATAAGATTTTTTAATTAAAAAATATGAAGAGCCTGTATGGGGGAAATTATAAAATCTTAGAAACATTAAAGAAGTCCTCAATAAATTGGGAACAAGTCCCTTTTCTTGAAATGGAAATTTTAGTACTATAAAGATGTCAATAATTCTGAATCTATGGTTTTGAAGAAATTTCATTCAAATTATAATTTAACTTAGTGCAATTTTCAAGTTGCTTCTAAAATTTATGTGAAGGAACAGAAGTCCAATAAGAAACAAGTCAGTCTTGGAGGAAAAAATGGATTAATTGTCCATTTTAGATGTCAATTATTATAAAATGTTAATTAGGAAGACTGCATATAGGTAGAGACAATATGATAAGTAATACAGAATAGAGGGGTCAGACCTCTACTTAAAGGGAACTCAATTTATGGCAGAAGTGGCATTGCACATTGTAGATCAGTGGGGAAATGATGGCATCTCAATAAATATCACTGGGTTAATTTTTGATCCATGTGAAAAAAGTAAAATAAAACTGGATAATTTTCTCACATCATATATGCAAAAATAAATTAAAGGTGGATTCAAGCCTTAAACATAATGGATAATACTAAAGTATTTCAGGTGATAATATAGAAGAATATTTCTGGAAAATCCATGAAGTATTTTTTGAAACATGACATTAAAAATGCTAACCAGAAAAGAGTGTATTGCCAAACTCAAGTATAGTAAAAATGCAAAATTGTATTCACTGAAGACACTATAGAAAGAATGAAAATATGAGCCAAAAATTGGAAAATGAAGTGTTATATTCATAAAACTGACATGGATTAGTATGCAGAGTACTTAAAGAACCCCTGTGAGTCAAAAGGGAAAAGGCAACATCCAAATTGGAAAAGGAGGAAACAAATAAACACAAATTTCATAAAAGGTAGAATATAAATGCTGATAAACATGATTAATTATCCACCCCCATTAATAATATAGAAATGTGAGTTAAAAGAACAACATGATACCAATACATTTTCATCAGATTGACAATACCAGTTATTGGCCAGTATGTGCAGCAACAGATGATTTTATTCAGGAAGCAGTGTGAATTGGTATTACTTTGTAATATAGTGTGTCATTAACTAGCAAAGTTGAAGATATACAAACTCTAAGTAAAATGGGTTATTTCTATTGAATTTCTATGAAAATTTAAGAAACTTTCAAATCCATGAACCAGGAAACATAAAGAATGGTTGTAATAGCAAAAATCTGGAAAGAACCCAAGAGCATATCAGATAAATACACTTTATATTTATATATTTAGTATTGATATAATGGAATACTATCACTTAAATTGAATAAATTACAGATAAACACATGAAAATGAATGAATCATAAAATATGAAGTTAAATGATGGAAGCAAGTTACAGAATACATATAGCATAATTTCATTGACCTGAAGTTCAAAAAAGGCAAAATAAATAATGATTGCTGTAGGTTTCATACCTATTTGGTAAAACTATAAATAAAAGCAAGAAGTGACACAATTCAAAATAGTGTTTAATTCTTGGAAGGGGATGGGTATGATTTGGGAAGGATATTGTTTTGTTTTGACTGTCTTGGAATCCCATGGAATGGGTGGCTTAAACAACAGAAATTTATTGAATAAACAAATTTCTGAGTTCTCACAATTCTGAAGACTGGAAGTCTATGATCAAGATGCTGGCAGGTTTGGTTTCTCATGAAGACTCTCTCTGGCTTGCAGATGGTCATGTTCTCACCATGTCTTCACATGGTTGACCCTTGACCCACAAGTTGTCTGTGTCCTGATCTCCTGTTTTCATAAGGACACCAGTCATATTGGGTTAGATCCCACCCTAATGACCTTGCTTTTACATGACTACCTCTGTAAAGAACTTATGTTGACATACACTCACATTCTGAGGTTCTGGGGGTTAGAGCTTCAACTCGGGTATTGGAAAGAGAAGCACCACTTGGCCTATAATAGGAAGTTCACACATGGAGGCTTCTGACATACTATTATGTTCTAGATTTCAGCCTGGGTAGCAAATAAGCAGAAGTTTATTTTACAACTGCTCTTCAAATGGTACCCATATATATTCATAGGTTTTAAAAATATTTTTAGGCAGAATCCTAAGAAGCCCCACTAAGCTTCCCATCCATATGCCCAGGTATGAGAATCTGATGAGATACTACCCTCATGATTAGGTTATAAGGCAAAAGAATTTGCAGATGTAACTATGGTTTCTAATTATATGATTAAATTAATCCAAAGAATTGTTATTCTAGGGACCCTAAAACAATGACATAAGCCCTAAAAGTAGTGAATTTTCTCTGGCTGGTAGCAGAAGAGAAAATTGGAAGAGATACAATATGGGGCACATTTTCATTGCTTATGTGAAGGGAGACACATGGAGAGAACTTAGAGCATTCTGCAGGAGTTGAGAGTGACCTCAGATATATGAACAGCCAACAACAATATATGGACCTCATTTCTACAACATAAAAAAAAAGATGAATTCTACCAGCAATTGGAGTTAGAAGAGGATTCTTACCCAGAGCCTCCAGGTGAGACTTCTGTTCAGCTGACACCTGTTGTTATATTTATGAAACTCCAAGCAGAGAACCCAGCCCACATCCTGCAACCTACTGTGAGATGATGTGTCGGTTTCACACAAAATTGGGGCAACTGTTGAGCCAGCAATGAATAATTGAATCAGTATGCAAATATACTTCATTATCTTAAAAAATTTTAATGAAAAGCAGATGTATTCCCCAGAGTATCCAAGCTGTGTGTTTGTAGGCTGATGCCCCAGAAAGATGATCACAAAGGCCATTAAGCCATATTGAATTTATTTGTATATCCCAGTGTGTAATAGATTTCTTGATGATGAATTAACTTCCCATTTATCTTTACTCATGGCTGAGTATTTTTGCTTATTTTACTTGTTCATTGATTTCAAAGCTAAGTTCTTCTAAAGAATTCATACTCTGTGTCCCCATTTGAGATTCTTTCTTCATTTGTTTTCTGAAGAGAGTACATGATGTTTTCAGGAATGAGAGCATAAATACTAGACAATTATCTTCCTAGTCTGTGAAGGAATAACAACCCAGGAGCCTGGTTCCCTATACTCCCAATCTAGCACATTTTATAAGGAAATGCCCTCTTTGAAAACATCAATGCTGGAGTTTCCATATTCCCCCACATCATCACTACTTACATGATTTCTTTTCTGCTGCATTGAACACCTTCGGGTATCAACTGTAATGTTTCAATGAATTGGGGAGAAATAAAGTCAGAATGTGTCTGAATACACCGACATCGTAACTCTTGAGCCTTACAGAGATCAGCTGTGTGAGAAAAGTATAGAAAAACCCCCAGTGAAAACAAATACAGACTCTTAATTATTTATTTGAAATTTGAAATCAATTTCAAATAACTATTATTTGAAATTTGAAATCAATGCAGCAGGGTATCAATTGGATGCACAAATTCAGTACTGATAAATATTTAGGAAGGCAATCACACAAACCTAATCGTTGGATATTATTATGTTCAGGGATCACTTACTGAGCATCTACTACATTTGAGAAATTGGTAGATACACTAGAGCATTAGTTCATTGCTTTAAAGTATGAATAGTCAATAAGATAACACATATAATGCATATAATGGTAAAATCACCTGATTCCCTTTTATGAAAAGTTCTAAACATAAAGATTATTGTGAATTTTATCAATTGAAGGTAGCATTTCTATATGCATACCATTATTATAACAAATACCCTAAACCTATTTGTAGTAATACTTCTGCTATCATATCTATAAAGTAAAAGCATAGACTTACAGCCAGATGTTTCTTTAAGTATTTGTTTTAGCTGTAGGCAGACCCAATAACCTTTATTTTATTTTTATGTGGTGCTGAGAATCGAACTCAGTGCTTCACGCATGCTAGGCAAGCACTCTGCAGCTGAGCCACAACCCCAGCCCCACAGCCAAATATTTCTAGGGAATTAAACAGGTATCTTTTATTTAACTCCATAAGAAATTTTTGTCACTTTGCAATCTAAATGTATGCCTACTTAAGCTTTACTTTTAGAGTTTCTATGTTTTGTTTATTGACCAAGACAAGCTCATTAGAACTGGAATCTCTTCTAAACTTTTTTCAGTAACCAAAAGGAAAAGAAAATCATCATAGTTGGCTTACCAAAGATGCCCAGGACAAGGAGCGCCAGCAGGAGTGTTGGTGAGCTCTGAGCAGCCATGTCTCTCCTTGATCTGAATGCTTGTGTGGGTGGTGGAACTGCAGCCCACCTTTATGTGATCACTGACACCCTGAGAATTTTTTGTTTCTCTTCTTCCATTCTCTCTCCCCATTGGAGAATGAAAGGCACAAGGTATAAGTGGCATGCTTGCCATTTACAAGCCAATAAGGAAACTGGGTTTGTTTTTCATGCTTTGTTTAAATTAAAGGTCTAGGGACAGGATGGGATGAACTTTCTGAATAGAGAAAGGAATCTATTATTTCCTGAGGTTGAGACTTCATAATGTGAAAAGTTCAATGCCAATTGTGGTTAATGAATAGAGTTTGAGAACATTTATGAATCTTTCCAAATGCCATGTTTGCATAAAGAAGAGACTTAAGATAGTATTTCTCAGCAAATATTTGCTTTTGGCATTTATAATTATTTGCATAATACCTCTTGAGGTTTTAGTAGAATTTATCAAGCCAAAACAATACCTCAGCACAGATAACCTACAAAGAAAATGGAGTCCAGACTGTAATAACCTTTGCCTTAAAAAATAAAAGAAAACTAGAATTTACTTGGGGTTTGAAGGTAGCAGTTTCCATGGGCTTGAAGCTAAATTAAGTGAGGTTTATTTAATTTTTACTTGAGTAGTTTCCAAGTGTCCTTAAATATCTCGTGTTTACTCTATTTTTTGGCATCAATAAAAGGAAGGGCAAAATATTTATATATTCCTAGGCTATCATATGCTATCATAGTTACAGACTGGATGGCTTAAATGACAGAAGTGGTGTTTTTTTGTTGTTGTTGTTGTTTGGTTTTTTTTTGTTTTTTTTTTTGTTTTTTTGTTTTTTTGTTTTTTACAGTTCTGGGGACTGAAAGTCTAATATCAAAGTTATTTTTTAGGACCAGGAGATAAGGAGTTGTTGTTACAGGCATTGCTCCTTGGTGTGTAGATGGTTGTCTCACGTGTCTGTGGTATTCTCCCTGAATATACATCTATCCCCAAATTCCCCCTTTTATAAGGACATCAGTCTTATTGGATTAGGGCCTATCCCAGTGACCTCATTTTAATCTGATTACTGCTTTTAAGAGCTAAATTAAAATAAGGTCACATTCTGAATTACTGGGGCTTTGGGCATTAGCAGATAAATTTGAAGTGGACATAGTCCAACCCATAATAGCACTTAACTGAAGAATCAGGGATCTCCAAAGGACTGGTATAGTCTGCAGATAAACTTAGCTTATATGATGAAATTATCTTTTCATTTGCTAATTTTCATTGAGAATTTATTACCTCCCAGGGACTTTCCTAGATGTTGGTATTTAAAGATAATAAAAATTGAATTTCTCCTCTTGAGAAGTTCACAGCCTCTTTGGAGAGACAGGCATGCAATAGTCTGTGTTTGCCATGGTTTGGATCCAGTATGTCTTTCAAAGGTCCATGTGTTAAAGTCTTAGTCCTTGGTTTGGTACTATTGGTACTATTGGGAGGTGGTAGAAACATTAAGTGGTTGGGCCCCGTGGAAGATTTCAGGTCATTAGAGGCATACCTTTGAAGGAGGTTGTGGGTCTGTGGTTGTCCTCTTCCTCTCTCATTTTTGTGTCCTGGACAAGAGATGAGCAGTTTGCTTCACCATGTTCTCCCTGCCATGACATGCTGCCTCACCATAGGCTCAAAGCTATGAGGCCAATTGGTCATGGACTGAAATCTCCAAAACTGTGAGCCAAAATGAAACTTTCTTCTTTATAAATTGATTATTTCATTGTTACATATAATGGAAAACTGACTGACACAGTGTGTGTGTGTGTATATATATATATATATATATATATATATATATATAGCACTCTGGAGACAGAGAAGAGTAGAGCTTCCACTAGGGGAGTTAAGGAAGACTTTTCAGAGTCTTCCTTCTGACATTGGAGTTGTTAAAAAAACAGAGGAAACTCATCCTAAAACAAAATGGATACACATTGGAGACAGACACACATACAAAGAGGAACATATTTGTGAAAGGTTAAGGAAGGGGAAAAAAGTAAGTTTCAAACTGAGATGTTTTAACCCAATAGCATTCAGTCTGATCTGATCAGATCTTGATTTTATATAAATTAAAAATCTGCAAATAAATCAGAAGTGCTATTCAGACACAACTTTAATTTCCTGAAGTCTCATATTTCCTCGGTAGCAAGTAATGGTAATGAAACGCTGTATAGATATTATGATGATATTAAGGAAATACACAAAAATTAAGGTAACATAAATGTTGAAAGACTCAAAAGAATTTATTTAACCAAAACTTCAAAGATAAGCCTAGGACATAATGACAGTTTAAAAGTTTCTTTTTTCTATTTTTACATGACTTTTTTTTTTTTAATTAACTGTGGTTCTTTAATCATAGACCTATTAAAATTTTATGTCATATCTGAAGCACAATTAAAATACAATTATATCTGGTTTGTTTAAAATGCTGAGATTGTCAATATCTTAGATTTTATGGACAATCTGTTTTATTAGTTGAATTTTCAACAGTTCCACTTTTAACTGTAATCCTGTGTTTCATTCTTCAAAAGATATATCTATACTGTGATGCAATGTAATATAATAATAGCAACACTGTATTTTACTTTGTGCCAATGCTGCTCTATGAATTTTTGTAAGTTATTTGGAAACTTCCCAGGAAATATTTCTATGTTATAGGTGAGGAAATTGAATATCAGAAAGGTTACAAATATCCACCCTTTTTTTTTTTTAAAGAGAGAGTGTGTGCGCGCGCGCGAGAGAGAGAGAGAGAGAGAGAGAGAGAGAGAGAGAGAGAGAATTTTTAATATTTATGTTTTAGTTTTTTGGTGGACACAACACCTTTGTATGTGGTGCTGAGGATGGAACCCAGGCCGCAGGCATGCCAGGCGAGCGCGCTACCGCTTGAGCCACATCCCCAGCCCCACACATTCTTATTGACTTCTTGATTTAAAAGGGGGAATCTTTTTCCCAAACCCCTTGACTGAGCTGACTTTATGACTTGCTTTGGTGACAAGAATGTGGCAAAATTGACAATGTGGATGTTCCAGGTGAAGAAGGGAAGAAATCAAGGAGATGGCTCACCTACCACTCTTGCCCTCTTGGAATGCTAAATCCATTTAAGGAGAACAAAGCCCCATTGCTAGAAATAGGAGTCCCAGCTATTGGAGAACACCAAGCACTAGAATGGGAGTGAGGCAGTGCCTCAACTCAGCAGGTGACCATAGCCACATGAGTGATCCTGGAAGATCTCAATAGAAAGACCATCCAGCTGAGCCCAGTCCAGGTTGTTGCATCATCCAGCTCAAACTGATGATCCTTAGCTAGAAAATACTGGCAGTCGTTTTTTTAAGCCACTATGTTTTGAGGAAACAAAGGATAGTTCATAGAGTAATGTAGCAACGGACTTCAGGTGGCTGAACCCATTTCTTATTCTTTGGCAACCTTGAGAAACATCTACTTTAGTGAAGATAGTCCTGTACTAAGTAAGCATCATAAAGTTTATTTTTGGCCCATTTCTGTAATAAAATAGTTATCTGACATTTGATAATTCTTTAGTAATCTCTGAGCATCTCCCACGCTAACTATATAATGCACAGAATGGTATTACTTTTTTTTTTTTCACAATCTCTCAGATTTTTGAACCAAGCTCCTACTTGACTGCCAAGAGATTATTTTCTGATCTTATTTACTTTTTCCTCTCCAAACTATGCCGCAGTCCAGCTGCAGCAAAATAACCTGGGGGGAGGGGGGGTGACAAACAACTTGTGTGGCTTGATACAGCAGGAGTGGGAGCCGTTTATTGTAGGACAACAGAGGTATTTATACATTCCACACAGCTTATCTTAATTTACATAAACTAGATACAGCAGTCAACCAATAAGGAATCTCCACACTTAATGGCTTGCTGGCATTACTTCACAAACCACTCCCTCTGGCATTTTGCCAGGCGCCATCCAGACTTGTTTACAGACTCTAACATCTCTCTGGCAAAATGCCAGGCGCCATCCTGACTTGTTTACAGACTCTAACAAAACTACTTAGTTTCTTTTTCAGAGAAGTTTTGAAAGCAACAAGAACAAAACAAGATTGTTCACTCCCACTGATGTTATTCACCTTACTACTAGAAGTTTCAGCCAGAGCAATTAGGCAAGAGAAAGAAAGAAAAGGCATATAAATAGGAAGGGAGGAAGCAGAGTATCCCTTTATGCAGATGATAAGATTCTACATGTAGGAAAACATCAAGACTCTACCAAAAGACTATCAGAACTGATAAATTCAGTGAAGTAGTAACATACAAAATCAACATTATAAAAACCAGTTGCCTTTCTAATACACCAATAATGAATTTGATGAGAAAGAAATTATAAAAGTAAGCTCATTCACAAAAGAAGAAGAGAAAAAACAATCTAGGAAATACCTCTATATTAGAAATTACAAAATAGTGTTGGAAGAAATTGGAGAAGACACAAATAATTGGAAAGACTTTTAAGATTCATGGATTGTAAGAAGTAATATTGTTAAAATATCCATACAAAGTAATCTACAGATCCAGTCCAATTCCAATGACATTCTTCACAGAACTGGAAAAATGATTCTAAAATTTATATGGAAGCAAAATAACCCTGAAAAGCCAAAGCAATCTTGAGAAAAAAGAACAAAGTTGAAGGCATCACAATAGCTGATTTCAAGAAAATACTACAGAGCCATAGTAATCCAAACAGCATGGTGTTGGCTTAAAAACAGATTAACAGACCAATGAAACATAATAGAGGTTCTAGGTAAACCCACATCTACAGCCAACTGATTCTTGACACAGACACAAAAAACACATGGGAAAAGAACCTTTTAAACTGATGGTGCCAGGATAACTAAATATGCACATGCAAATCATTGAAACTTGACTATTGTCTCTCACCTTGTCCCAAAATCAAGTCAATGTGGATCAAAGACCTGAAACTCTGAAACTTCTAGAAGAAAACAGAGGGGAAACACTGAGACATTAATGTAGCAGTGATTTTCTCAACAGAACCTTAAAAGTACAGAAAACAAACAAACAAACAAACAAAAATGACACATTGGATTATATCTGCAAGGCCAAGGCTCGTCGTCGGAGATCAAAACGCACACACAGATAGCAGTGACAAAGATGAAGCACTTTACTGCAAGCTGGTTCTAGCTTATATAGAAAGTGAGAGTCAGTTATCTTAAACCAGGAAGCTCCCGGGGCCAATCATAGTAAAGGTCAGGTCATCACCTACTGTGCACACCCGTCCGCCCTGCATAAGATTCATGGGGGGCACGAACTGTCCACATGTACGGAAGACGGGAGGGCCAATTAGAAGGTTTTCAAAACAACTTGTTATCCGCCCACTGGCAACTTGCCCGTAGCCATGTTGCATTAGGGGCTCCTTATCTGAAAGGCCAGGGGAGTTCTAGCTGCCCACTGGCAATTTGCCCACCACCATGTTTGAAAGGCCCGGGGAGTTCTCAGGGAGACCCCCAACAATATCAAACTAAAAGTCTTTTGCACCACAAAGGAAATAATCAGCAGAGTGAAGAACAACCTATAGAATAACAGAAAACTTACAAACTTTTCATTTGACAGATGATTAATATCTAGAATATACAAGTAACTCAATGAGCTTAACAAAAATATGTATTCTAATTTAAAAACACACAAGTCATCTGAATGCACACTTCTCAAAAGAAGAAATGCAAATGGATAATCAATAGATAAAAAAAAATGTTCAATCTCATTAGCCATTGGGGAAATGCAAGTCAAAAACTACAATAAGATGCCATCTTACTCCAGTTAATATGGTGGTTATCAAAAAATGCATGAAATTAAAATGCTGGTGAGAATATGGAGATAAAGGAACTTATACACTGTTGTTGAGAATATAAACTAGCACAACCTCTGTGAAAAACTGTATAGTTTCCTCAGAAAACTAAAAATAGAACTGCCATGTGATCCACCTATCCTATACCTAGATATATGTCTTAAGAAAATAAAAGAGATACCTGCATTACCATGTTTATTAAAACACTATGCACAATAGCTAAGGTATAGATGAAATTAGCCTAGGTGCCCATCAACAAATGAATGGATAAAAAATAAAGTGTAATACATACACAAAATGGAGTATTATTTAGACATAAAGAATGAAATCCTATCTTTTGCAAGAAAATTGGTAGAAATGGAGGACATCATGTTAAGTGAAATAAGCCAAACCCAGAATGACTAAATATTCTCTCATATGGGAAAACTTAAGAAAAAGGAAGAAGTAAAGAGTTAATTTGAAAATAGAATAGTGATTATTAGATATTGAGAAGAGTGCTGTGCTGGGGAGAGTGGAAAAAGGATAGTTGGATTTGATCAATGTACCTTGCATGCATGTATGGAAATATCCCACTGAACCCCATTAATAGGCACAAGTTAATACATGATAATAAGAAAAATTTCTTGTATCCAGTTTAAAAAAAATTACGCACATGCCAAGAGTGCCAAGAGATGGAACAGCCTGAGCCACAGGGGAAGTGGAGGAATTAGTCAATATTAACAGAATCAGAAATGACAGAATGATAAAACTAATGACTAAGGATTTAAAAATAGCTATTAAATATGCTCAGGTGTCTAAATGAAAATGTGAACATAATGAAGAGCGAAGAAATTTTACGTATTTTATATATTTATTTTATACTATATCTAGCTTTATTTTAAAATAAATTTCTTAGGATACAATAAAATTTATTTATTTAAAAATATCACATGCATACACACATATGTGTGTATATATATAATATATATAATATATGATGATATATATTATATATTATTATAACTTTCTCTATGCACACACACACATATTTATAAAGAGAAAGAGAGAAGAAAAAGAATTTCTAGCATTGTCTAAGCAAGGGACTGGGAAAACAGAGTCTTCATCTACTAAGTTCTGTCCTTCCATAAGGGTTTCCTCTAAATCATAGGGCATTAAATCATAGGCCTTCTGGAATGGGAATGGTGCCGACTCTCTGCCAAGTCCCCTTTCGCAAACAAAGCACTCAGAAAGAGAAGTTGAAGAACAGAGAGGTCAAGTTGAGAAGCTGTTGCCCACTGCAACTGCTGAACTCATTGGTGAATGGAGGGATGTGAAGTGGGGCACTGGTGATGTACATGGGACTAGCCTTTTTCCTTATTAGTTGGATAGGTATCCAGAGAAAGAAACACTATCACGCCTTTTCTGGATGGCCCCCACTGTTCTAATGTGGGCCTTCCACCTCCACCATCCCCCAATGTCTTTTCTGTTACATTTGGGAGTCTTGAGAGGACATCTCAGGAGAACTTACAAAGAGGACTTGCAATGACAGAATAGCCTCAACCATATTTCCTCCTCTCCACTGTCTCCTTTGGTAGCATTTCTCAGGAAACCTCAGTCCCTCTGGTCATTGCTGTTTCCTGTGGATCTCCTCATGCAGTGAAGATATAATACATACTATTTTTTTCCTACTTCCTTCACCCTGGACTACCACCTCACACATCCTTGTGTCTCACTTCCTGCCATAACACTCCCCCATAGGAAACTGCTGTGCACTTTGAAGGTATAGGGTGATTTGTTATGGAAACTACAATTTACATTTTCTTTTGATCTAAAGACTGAGATGTGTCCATGACATTGTCCTGGGAACCCAGGACAAGAAGCAGTTTTTTGTAGCCATCAATAACATTTAATCATTGAATCACTTCAGAAGGTATATACTCTGTTATTATCTTCATTCTATAGAAGGGGAAATAAAGTCAAGTAAAGTCACAAAACTTGCTCAGGATTACAGTGATATACTTGGAATTTACCCCAAAGTTTATCTGATCCTTTGAAATCTGTCTTCAACCATCATATAAATAAAATCATCTCTTTTGTCCTTCTTGTGTTCTGTGTTCCATATTGACTGGAACACAGCATCCAGAACAGCAAACTCCAGACAATGTTGAAAATAAAGACTGAACTTAGGTTCAAGTTGTGGCTTTATTGAGCTCTTGGGTCCTATTTGTAACATTTCCCAGTGTCCTCTAACTCAGGGTTAGAGAGTAAGTGCTAGCGTTTATGGAATTTCTGGAATGGTTTGCATTTATTTATTACTGTGCAGTTTATAAACTTTCTTCCTTTTTTATCTCATTCACAATTAATATCTGGGAGTTATGAAGAGATAATTTTTAACTTTTTGGATGTGGGGGAAAAAACTCAGAGAGATTGTTTCCTGCTGCTTAGGGCCTTATTTACCTAGCTACTTGAGCCAAGCCAGAACTTGATCTCAAGCATTCAGGCAGCAAGACCAGCCTTCTTGCATCTACTGGAGGTGTTTACCTAAACTCAGGGGTTCCTGAATCAGTCCTAAATTGGAGATGAGCACACACCTCACACATGTACAAAAATTTCTTCTTTCTTTTCAGATTTAGAATATCTTTCTTTTTTATTGATACATTTTCTCTTTAGACATGGCATTTTTGTCTCTCTTGGAAACATAGATTGTGCTGTCATCCTTGGGCAGCATTGAATACCAAGCTATCCAAAGGCTTTCCCAGGATAAACATTGTATCAAATTCTACATAAACTTCACTAGGAAGGGTGGGAACTGATGTAGTCAAACCTTAGAGCCATGTCTCATATAATTAGTATAAAGAATTAGAAAAACATTATACTTGGTGGTAATTTCTTATGTTTATGAGAGTTAGAAACTTGAACCTGAATTGCAGCTTAGTCTTTTTTTTACAGGTACTCAGACATTCACTTTTTCTGCTTCCACTGATGACATGTGTAAATAGTTTTGAAGAAAAAAAATTAACTTTACCACCATTTCATTGTCCACTTCATTAAAGAATATCTGTGTCTACACCCATCTATATCTCTTCCTCTATCCATCCATCCATCATCCAGCTACATTAATAATTCTCACATCAAGAATAGCCTACAGTTTGGAGAAGCACATTCTTAATTAGGTGTGAGCCAAGAGAAGTGAAATCCATCACCAGATGAAATTAGGCCTGACTCATGATTTGTCAACGCAGCAAACTGAGTCCCCAGGAAGAAAAGGTTGAGAAACACTGATGTAAATCATTAAATTATCTAGTAAAGATATCCCTTTTCCCCTCCAGGAAATAAAATAAACATTCTTGATTTTTAAATACTTTATTTTCACATTCTTTGTAAAAACATTGATATTTAAACCTCTTTGTTTTAAGACATAGTAACATATTACATAACTAACATTGAAAAAGGCATTATGCCTTACAAAAGAAAGACATAAAATGTCCAGGGGTTATTTAGAACATTGTAGTTCATAAAGCTTCAACATGAGAAATGTTGACTATGTACTGGAAAGCCATTTCAATAAATAGCAACTGACATTTTTTTTAAAAGAGTTACAAAAATAGATGTGTATGCACATTCTCCTTCCTTGACAATGATCTCTACTTTCTGTTTGCTTGAATCCCTCAGATGGCAAATTAAATAAGAATCAGAGTTGAACTAATATGGATTTGATATAAAACGAACAATAAATATAATGATACCATGTGCAAGTAGATTTAATCATACCCTTAATTATTTTATAAATAAAATATTAAAATAGAATCTTTAGAAACAAATAAATAAATAGAAGAGCTCTCAGAAGACATGTTCAAGCATACTAAGGCCACTCCGGGCGGCCTCGGGAGCTATCTTTTCATCTCTTTTTCATATGAAGTCAGGTCCTGGGTCAGGAACAGTCACCAAGGAGCTTCCTCCTTCCCCTGGTCAGCTGGAATTGCCACTGGAATGAAAAAATTGCTGTCTTTAAATAGCTGCTCAGGAAAGGTGGCTGTGCAGCATTCTGTCCCCTCAGCTCCAGAGTTTTTGAATCCAGTTTTCCCAGCCTGGCTCCAAGAGGACTTTGATGCCTGTGATGGCTGAGCTAGCAGCAGAGACCTCTAGGATGGTGGATGTTCTCATTTAGGAATGGGGGGTGGGGAGGGGGGTTGTTTTCTCTATTCTATTACAGATATGTTCTACTAACAACCGGAACCTATTGCTGTCTGTCACACTGGGCCTCCTTTAGCTCATGAAATACTTACTATTATTTCCCTTATTTTACTAAGTTTCAGATAAAATGAAATAATTATTCTGAGCCAAAAGTTAATAGATATTGGGGGAATCCAGACTTCTACTCTGCAAAATCTTTTCACCACTAAACTTCAGGGCCTCATGCTACAAAATACCAGATTGGAACCCCAGAAGGGACTGTGGCAGGGGGGATGTATTTTTTAACAAGTGGAAAGCTCTTTAGCATACCTAACTGACATTTATCAATTTTAAAGAAGGCAGTTGTTACCTACACTCACTGGAATAGAGACAGGGTTCTGATGGGGATGCAAAACCTAGGAAATAAATTTCGCCCCTCTTCCCTAGCACATTAATTATCTTATGGCTAAGTTGCTAAGATAGCAGTCACAATTTCTAGTCGGTCAGCCACCCATGGGTTTTCCTAATATAATGACTTCATTTACACGTGTAAACAGAAACCATAACTCACTTGTTCAGCATCTTATGGATGATTTTCTTGACCAAGGGGGCCTCAGGGTTGAGACAAGCTTCCTGTCCATTCTTGAGAGTGGCTCTGCAGAGAGAAAGGAGGATCCCAGTGAGGCAAGGGGCAGGGGGAGGGGAGCCAGGTGGAGGGCAGCAGCCTCTGACCGCAAGGAACTTACATGACTTCTGTCTGGGCGCAGTGGGGTCCTGGGGACATCACCTTCACACTTTGGATGTTCTTGAGGTGAATTCCGTGCACAGTCTGCAAGCACTGGCAGCGCAGTTCAGAGACCACTGGCGCCCCTGAGGAGAAGAGACCGGATTAGCGGGGCTGTCCCCATCCTAGGCGTCCTCACCCAGTACCCTCAATCCCAGTCCCATACTGGGGACCCCAGGACGCGGGTCACCTGCTGCACGCCGGCAGGCGGCTACCAGGAGCAGCGTGAGCAGAGCGACCTGGAGGAGCCGCGGGGCGCGGGGGACGGCGGAGGCGGTGCGGGCCATGGGACTCAGCGGGAGGATCGCGGCGGAGCCTGGAGTGCAAGAGCTTGTGGCGAGGGGCTGCTGTCCTGGCTCTGTGGCTCTCGGGCATCCGCGAGCCCCTTTTATGCATGGTTGGCGGGAAAGGCCAGAGCCCCTGGCCAGGGAAATTCCCGGAGCTCCGGGTGCTTCCCCGCGGGCGGAAGGAGGTCGCCGCCCCGCCCCTGGCTGGAGCAGGGGGGACACACCGGTGCCGCCCGCCTGGCCCTGCTACCTAACTCCCGGCGTCTCTGGGCTGTTCGCTTTGCATCCCAAACCACCTCCGAGGGGGACTGTGGGCACCCAGTGACCTTAGCGCATAGGGCAAAGAGGGAGGCAAGAGCTGGGAGATCCTGAGAGCCTGGGAGATCCACTGCAGGAGGGTGCCAAGTTTTTAGAGGAAGGGGATGATACTAGTTATCAGACGTCGGGGTTTAAGGAAGAGGGCGAAGGGGGTCCTAGGTTTTGCTTAGTTCACTATATACCTTTCCTGTGTATGTCCCTAATTTTTGATTTTGCTTATTGTATATACACCTGAAATTCATTCTCTTGTTCAAAACTTGAGTCAATATCGCAGATTGAAGAGAATATTCGACTTGCTTCTCATGTTGTATATCCTCAATCCCCAATTATCTTGTTTGCGTTTTCCATTTGGTGGGAATGGGGATTAACGTCAACAGTTGAATGTAACATGACCTCTTCTTTGGATCCTGACTAACTTCCTTCTTCCCTCTGAAATGTTGGCGACCTCTGAAATTCCCCCGGAGATCTAATATCCCACCTATAAGGGGTTAAACTTTGATCTTGGCAATACCGGACTGTCGGCCACTCTTAAACTGAAGAGCAGAGGGATGGGAGGAGCAGGCTCAAGGAGTTAGCTTTTCTGATAACATGGAGCAGCAGGCTCTTGGACTCTAGGGAGTGGGTCTGCGCAGCGCTGGTGTCCTAGAGCAGCAAATAGAATCATGCAAATGAGATAGGAAACACTAATCTCAATCTCTCTCTCTCTCTCTCTCTCTCTCTCTCTCACACACACACACACACACACACACACACACACACATTCCATTTCATTTAATACGGGGCTGTCTTGTATTCCATGTTGGTCCTCTTTCTCTGGAAACACGTCTCTGTTTTCTGATGAGCGATTTCAGATTCTTTGTTTTCTTTATGTAATTTTTAAAATTTAAATATGACAGCAGAATGCATTACAATTCTTATTACATATATAGAGCACAATTTTTCTTATTTCTGGTTGTACACATAGTATATTCACACCAATTGGTGTCTTTGGATAGTAATGATCATCACATTGCACCATCATTCCAGGTTAAAATTCTTTCATCCTGACTCTCTCTGGTCGCTTTTTCTCCAGGAGTTTTAGAAAACTTTTTCATCACTGGGTTTTAGAAGGCAGGGCAGGGCGTGAGTTTGTTTCTCCAAGTTGTATTCAGATCTTTATCACAGAAACCTGAAATATGATACAATGGGAGCAGAAAGAGGAGAAAGGTAATGGCCTCTGCCCTAGGAGCACAGGACAGAGTTTCCAACTGCCCAGCTCAACAGATACTAGCAGGTGCTCCCTGTCAACCACAGGGCAAGTAGCTCTAGCTGCACATAATTCCCCTATCACCTGCAATTTGTTAAACCTCTTTGTTCCTCCCTCAAGGTGGTTATGAAAAATGAGTCAACATTTGTAAAGCACCGGCATGGATTAAGAACCTTATAAATGTTTGTTAAAAAAAGTGGGAACAGTTTTTTCCAATATTGCCCAAACAGAAACTTCACCTGTTGTGAATCCTTCTTTGAAGAAATTTTAAAAAACAAGTTCATTCCCCAATTTTCCTTTTTACATTTAAAATTTTCTATATCAGTTGCTAACCCCAACTGTGTCTAACTGCATACAACACCATATGGAGTAGCAATGTGTCTGTTAGACATCAAGGCAGATCCTAGAATAAAGTTCATAAAACCACCATCATCTGGGTGTCCAGAATGCCCTTGGTACTGGTGCTAATTGGAAACAGTGCTATCACAATAATTTTGGTGTACAGTGGAATACACGTGCTGACATGTTGTGCTTAAACACTATAGATAGTATACGTGGTTGAGTCCTTCTCAGTAAATTTCCCCATCTCCCTGATTAATTTCTTGACAGAAAGGATACCCAGAATGCACTAACTCAACGCAGGTAGAAAGGCAATGTAACCTCTTCAGCAGTTTCCTGCTGTAGTCAGCACTACACACTTAAAAACTTTTAAAAATCAATTGAGAGTTACAAAAAATATATTTCAGACTTTCATCGAGGAAGGCATATGTGTGCTCTATTATGAGATGCACATAGATGGGATTTTATTTTTCATTGCTGAGTCATTGATTTTGTGATTCCACTTTCAATCATTTCATCTACTAAAAAAGAGTTTGAATAAAAGACTCATTTATTGGAAAAGATGTATAAAATGAATGACTATTTAAAAAATCACTCTAGTATTTATCACTATGATCCTGGGGGAAAAAACCCATAAAAGTAAAAAGATATTAAAGTTTGTATCAGAGAGAAGGAAATGAGAAGTAATCTAAAGGTCATAATTTTGTGACTAGTTCATGAGTAGTTGAGAATTTGTGTGGTTACTATTTTACTGGGATTTGATGGGAAACTGTCTACAAATATGAAAGTAATTATTGAAAACTTGAATTTTTTTTGTTTTCTAATTGTACTTGCAATATGTGCTGGTTTTATTAAGTTGTGAAGTCAGAAAGGCATGCAGAGGTATTTTTTTTCCCTCTTATATCTCCTTTGTCTAGGGAGAAAACTTAACATCTGTTTTTTCCTCAACAAACATAGTACTTAAATTATAAGGGCTTACAGGATTCTGGGTAAATATGAAACAAGCTGCTTCCTATATTTAATTGCCACAAACCCTGAGCGATTTACTAACCCTCTGCACCTACCCAAGGTACAAAGCTTTTATTTTATGCTCCTCTAAGTGCTTTACAAATATTGACTCATTCAGTCTTCAAACAACCCTGTGAAGTAGACATTACTATTATCTTTATGGAAGGTAAAGTTTAGAAATAAAGAAACTGAGGTACAAACACATCAAGTAATTTCCCTAATGAACTATGTCGTTAAGCCTGGAATCAAATCCAGAAATAAAATGGCTCTTAACAATTATGCTATCATAAGAAAAAAATTCTAATACATGATTAATAATTTCAGAAAAGCAGTAATTTTTAAAATCTGTTATTACCTTGGTTGGTTGGTTTAACTTATTCTAAAATGAAACACAAAGCAGTATGGAGATTCCTCAGAAAACTTGGAATGGAACCACCATTTGATCCAGATATCCCACGCCTTTGTTTTTTACTCAAAGGACTTAAAATCTGCATACTATAGTGATGCAGCCACATTAATGTTTATAGCAGCTTAATTCACAGTAGCAAAACTATGGAACCAAACTCAGTGTCCTTTAACAGGTGAATAGATAAAGAAAATGTGGTATATGTACATAATGGAATATTACTCAATCATAAAGAAGAATGAAATTATGACATTTGCTGGTAAATGGATGGAACCAGAGGCTATCATGCTAGGTGAAATAAGCCAGTCCTAAAAACCAAAGGCTGAATGTACTTTCTGATATGTGGATGCTAACACACAATAAGGGGAAGGGGGAAGAAAAAATAGAAGTTCATTGGATTAGACAAAGGGGAATGAAAGAAGGGAGGGGAGATGAGCATAGGAAAGACAGTGGAATTAATCAGACATAACTTTCTTATGTTCATATATAAATACATGATCAGTGAAACTCCACATCAGGTACAATCACAAGAATGGGATCCTAAATAGAATAAGTTATACTCCATTGCATGTGTACTGTGTCAAAATACACTATACTGTAATGTATATCTAAAAAGAATAAATCAAAAATAAATAAAATGAAACCCAGAAGAACAGTCCTATATCTCCAGAGTTGTTTCACTAACAGCATAACTCTCTTCTGTGGCATTGGTTAGTTTGTTACGTTGTCTTGAAGTGCCAAATTCTGAAAAAATAGTAACTTCCCCAGGGAGAGAGACAGGAAAAACTACCGCTTTAGCAAGAAATGATGGTTAACACCTTCAGTATGGTGTCATGAGGATGTCACATACCCACTGGCATGATGTCATAAGAAAGGCACTCTTTGATATTCTTTCCAAAAATTCATAACTGATGTATAATCATGAAAAAAATATTCAAGTCCAAATTGAAGAATTTGAAGTAGCTGAGCAGCATTCTACAAAACTGTGAAGATTATGAAAAATAGGAAAGGACTGAGAAACTATTACGGCCTAGACAAAAATATGGAGAACATGGCAACTAACTTAGATTGGATCTTGAGACAGAAAAGGGACTTAATGGAAAACCTAGTGAAGCCTGAATCAAGTCTGGAGTTTAGTTCAAAGAGTAATGTGCATGACCAACATTGGTTTGTTTCTTAGATTTGACAAATGCACCAGGTAATGAAAAATGTTTGGAACTGAGTAAAGGATTCACAGACACTGTATTATTTTTACAATTTTTATATATTTGAAATGATTTCAAAAATACAATGTTCATGTTTTAAAGGTTTCTCTTTCTAACTTAATTTAGAATATTACCAAAATGAAATTAGTGGACATGCATGCACCTGCTAGCTTTCAAGAAATGAAATTCAATTTTGGTTGAATGCCTGCTTACTCAAATCTGAAAATCCAGAATATCTGTGGTTGCAGTTTGAACACTTCACCATGTTTCATGGGATGAAATAATTTGACTTCAGCATTAATCATGCTGTCCAAATATCTTGTCTATTTCTTGGAACGGAAGAAAAACAGAAAGTGTTTGCTGCAATTGGTCTTCACACACAACTCATAACTGACGTAAATGAGAGGACTGAGAGATAGTCAGACATAGTTTACCCAGGGGAGCTGCCAAAAGAATGAAGCATGTCAAGAAGCAGCCAACATTTGGAGATTATAGAGCTTGACTCTTAGAAATAACTTAATCAAAATCACTTGTTTTGTCATGAAAGAAAAAACAAAGAGTTATGTGGTTTTTATTTTATATGCCACCTTAATATGCCACTTAACTCCATGAAATCTTCATAAATCAAAATTGAAAAAATTTAAAGCACAGGAATACTATAACTTAGAACAAGAAACAAATTAATTCTCTCATTTGAACAAGTGATTTTCAAAGAGAAGTCCGTTTTAAGAGGTGACTGTTAGATTTCTATGCAGTATTTAAACTCATGAAAGCAAAAATTCTTTTTATAAATTTATGTGTGGTTTTTTTTGGTGGTACTGGGGATTGAACCTAAGGACTTGTGCATGCTAGGCAAGCACTCTACCAACTGAGCCATATCCCCAGCCCTAAATTTATGTTTTTATTAATGCATTTTGATTTATATAATTATGGGGCTCATTTTGACATATTCATAAATCTCCATAACATAGTTTGCTCTATTTCAATCTCTAATACTACCATCTTTCCTCTATTCCTCCCTCCTCCTGATCCCTTTCCACTACTTATTGGTCTTCCTTTGGTTAATTTTTGTTTGTAATCCGTGCTTATGTGTAAAGGTAGAATTCATTGTGATATATACATTCATGCACATAGCATCATTTGTCAATGTCAGTATGCATTTCCTTCCCTTTCCCCTCCCCACTCCCTCCTCCTCTATCTCTCTCCTCTACCACAGTTTTCCCCCTTCTGTTTTCATGAGATCACCTTTAAAAAAATTCCTTACTTCTCTCTAGCTTCCACATATGAGAGAACATTTTGACCCTTGACTTTCTGAGTCTGTCTTATTTCCCTTGGGAGATATTCTGTAATTCCATTCATCCACTGGCAAATGACATAATTTCATTCTTCTTTATATCGATTGTGTATATATGCCACCTTTTCTTTATCCATTCATCTATTGGGGGACACCTAGGCTGGTCCCATAACTTGACTATTGTGCACTGCTCTGCTATAAAGATTGGTATGCATGTGCTTTGGAGTCAACACCAAGGAGTGGGATAGCTGGGTCATGTGGTGGGTTTATTTCTAGTCTTTGAGAAATTTTCACACTGCTTTCCAAAGTAGTTGAATTAACTTTCAGTTCCACGAACAATGTAGGAGCATACCTTTCCCCTCCCCCAACATCCTCATCTGCATTTATTGTTACCTGTATTCTTGAAATTTGCCATTTTAACTGGAGTGAGATAAAATCTCAGTGTCATTACAGTTTGCATCCCTTGTTTGTTAATGAAGTTGAACATATTTTGCAAGGCTGCAATTCTTAAAGAAATAGGAGAATCTTTAAAATTGAATTTTTGGTGGTAAAATTCCATTTGCCCTATAATCATCATGGAACCATTCATTCAGAATTGACAAACAGTAAAATCCAGGTGTTCACATCTTCTACTCCCCTCCTCAGGCATTGCTGTGGCAACAGCCACTTGCAGGAGTAACCTGACAGCTCCTCGCCTCAGCTGTATCAGTGTCTCTCACTTTCTGGGCCAATTTTTCTCAGTGGCTTCCATGAAACATTCTTTGCCATAAAACAGGAGCCAATGGATAAACCTTTCCCCATTTTTTTTTCTGCTTTAAACAGATATTTTTTTAATATTTCTTAGAGGGTTTCCGGTAGGATGGAATCCCAGTTGCCCACCCTCTTTTCCTATTTCACTCTTCCCACTTCTTCAGTCCTACACACTGGGAACACATTCTCAAATAAATGACCTGCATGGCTGACCCATGATTAGGCTCTACTTTTCAAAGGGAACCCTAGGCTGACCCACTGCTCCATTTGGGAAGTAACCATGATGATTGGCAGGCAGGTGTGTGCAGTGTAGCTCCACTGTTCTCCTCCAGCTTGCCTCAGGGACTCATTGCCTCACAACTGCCAACCCTATTTCCCTAAAATGACGGGATGACTTTGTTTTTAAGGGGGAAGAATGAAGATATCAAAGCATGCCATCAAATTCTAGGCTTTGTCTCCCCCCCACAATCCAAGGGCGTTAGTGTCAGGTTCAGGGCAGCTTCACCATTCAGTATCCCGACACTGCTTGTCTGGCCACCCTCTTTCTTTCATCTAGTCATACCAGCTCTCAGTCCAGGGGTTCAAACAGGATAAGCCATTTCTCAATTGCTTCTGTCCAGACCTTTCCCCACCCTGCTGATGGATTCAGAAATGGGAAAATGATCTAAGCCTGGTGAAGTCAGAAACAGTGTCTAGAGTTTTTGCTGGAACAATTGAAAATGCCCTGGGTTTGCTAAACTGATAAAAATTAGTGCTGTATTTTTTTTCATTATTATCTGAAATAACTGATGTTGTGTAGCGTATAAAGAAGAGAGGTAGTCTGGGATTGTGGCAAAGTGGTACAGCATTTGCCTAGCATGCGTGAGGTACTGGGTTCAATCCCTGGCACCACATAAAAATAAAAAAATAAAGAAAGAAAAGAGATATTTTTAGCTCATGTTTTAGAAGACAAAAGCCCCAGTAGCATTGTACTGGCTCTTAAGAGGCTCCTTCTGGCTGCATCACCTCCTGGCTGATGGCAGCACCATGGTGGGAGTCAATAGAGGGTTGGGGGAGAGGGAGAGAGGGAGAGGGAGAGGGAAAAAAGGGAGAGAGCAAGTGGGCTCCCAGAGTCAGAAGCTCCCAGAGTCAAAAAAATGATCCAGAAACTGTTGGAAAGTGATGAATCAGCTGCTTAATCTGTTTATTTTCTACCAACCCCTTTTTAATCTCCCAGGAAGGGTAGGATTTGAAGCCTTGACTTTCTAGAGTTATTAGTTATTCATATATTCATTTATACTATACAAAAATTCAGGTACATTTTCCATTCTGTCCTCCAAA
Source organism: Callospermophilus lateralis (assembly GCF_048772815.1). Classification (NCBI taxonomy): domain Eukaryota; kingdom Metazoa; phylum Chordata; class Mammalia; order Rodentia; family Sciuridae; genus Callospermophilus; species Callospermophilus lateralis. The sequence goes on along the minus strand of NC_135312.1, from coordinate 56,085,954 downwards.
TCCTACTTGACTCTGAGAACTCGCCTTAAAAGATGACAGAAAGAAGATGAAAATGTGCAAGACTAACATATAATTTAAGGTTTACTCCCCAGTTTTTGGCTAAACACTGTACTTGCTTTGCATTTCTTTAGTTGAAAATTTCTTTCCAAATACATTTGTGTAATTTTCTTTCTCTATTGTTATGTTCAACGTTCCTATGTTGATTAACAGATTTTACCATAGTCAATGACACTAGTGATCATGCAGAGCCAAGCATGGAATACTTGCTCAATAAATGCTTTTTAAGTGTAATTAGGCACTAGAGATTTTCAATGTTTTTGTTCAAGATGGCTTGTTTAAAAGTATCCTTTAGAAGCTTTTTAATGTTTATTTTGCCTTCAAACCCTAAAAATAATAAAGTTGTAGAATGTAAGTCTTGTAAGCAATGGTTATTTACTTTAAAGGGAATACACTTAACACTAGTAGAAAAAGAAAATATATGGTGAAGAAAGCCTTGACATTCTTTATAAAAAACACTCTCGCATTTCTTGAAACAGAAAAGACAGAAAATGATAGATTTTATTTTATATTAAATGTTTTACTCTGGCATTTTGTATATATTTGACTTAACGTGTTCATGATTACAATTTCAGTATTAGAACTGGACTTACAAATAAGTACAACAGAGACTTTAAACTTTACTAGAATATTAATTGTTCGTTTTAAAATCAATATATTCTTCATCAATTTCTAAATCCATAAAATTTATACCCATGCTATTTTTACGGAAATATGACCATGAACCAAAATGTTATTTATTTATTTATTTGTCTATCGTATATTATCAATTTACAGACTTGGAGAAAGAGTTTTAATTCTCTTTCGTTTTTGTATTAACTTTGGTATTTTACAGTACTACCAACAAAATTTACGAAGTTGATAATCTCTGTGATTTTTTACATGATATATTAATCAGAAACTACTAATCACTATTAAAATGCCAGGCATAGTGTTTTACATACATTGATTAAATAGTTCTGACAAGATGGCAATGATCTGATTAAGAGTCTTTTCTCTAGAGCCATAATAATTAGGTAACCTGGCTCCCCCACTTGTTGGCTGTTTGACTTTGATTGGATTGCTTCATCTCTCAGATGGTGATCATGTAATTGTCTATCACAGAGAGCTGAGGTGAGGAGTAAGAGTTGTTAAATTCAAACTGCTTAAAACAATGCATTGTCATACAAATAAATATTAGTAATTGTTTACTATTGTTAGTAGTAGTACTGCAAAGAAGATATCTGAAGATGGTCCTGAAGAAATTCACACTGGGCTGGGGATGGAGTTTAGTGATAGAGTGTCGCGACCCCTTGCCCGCAAGGAAGACGCAACTCAGGAATCTTCTTTCAGCAGTTTATTCAGGCCTTGATTTAAGTATCTTTTAGTGACTCCCTTTCTTTCTTTTTTCTCCTTTCTCCTTCCTCCCGAGGGCCCAAGCACAGCCTAATAAAGCCTCCCACGTACCAATCTTAAGCTGCCGCGTGGGTCTTTTTTATAGGGTGGCAAGAGATAGCGCGCCAACTCTCCACAAAGGAATTTGATTTATCACAGGCCACAGTGGAAGCCGGCGCCATCTTCTAATGGCGGCCACAATTTACAACAATGGCTTACTACAGTTCCCCCTTCTAATTTATAAAACAATGCAGGCGAAAGTAGAGGTCCTATCCTACTGTGCAGAAGTGGCTGCAATGTATGGTTCAGTCCTAAGGAGGCGCCTTCCCCAGACCTGACCCCATATCAGCCGACGCCTTTTTTCGTAGGGCGGGGGTGTGGACGTCAAACCCGCATGCAATAGGACATGCTTTCCTTGAGGTCCGTTGAAGGATCACTCAAGTGCAGTGCTTTGCCTCGCATCCTGCATCGTGATGAAGGTGGACAAAGGGGAACAGCTAAGGCTGAACTGTGGCTGTACACAACGACAAACGAGTTGACAGCACCCTGAAAGAAAGGCACGGACTTTAAGGCGATAGAGAAGCATTAGTGTGGAAACCCACCTGCGTGCAATGGCAGCAAGACCGGCAGAGTGCAAGGGCTTTCCAACACTAAGAGAATAACGAGGAAAGACATGTCGATCCCAGTGCAATGTTATAACAACTTGGGGTGCAACGACCATGTCAAAGATTTACTGTTTAAGCTGCGCAAGCCAGACTTGAGGTGAATTGCCATTTTCTAAAGCTGCAAGAGCTTGGATGATCATAGCCTTATCGTGAGCATTGCGGGCCTTGAGGCGACAGAGAAACCACAAACAGAGAAACATACCGAAGCAACACATTGCGCCAAAAATGCTTACCCCCACCCACTCTTTAAAAAAGGAAAAAGCAGAAGATATCCAATCGGTGAACTGACCCAAAGTCACGGGATCAACACGGGTGTTATTCAAGACAGCTATCTGGGTTAGTTGAGACTGGATCATGTCTTCCGCTTCCATGGACCAATTTCCAGCCAAATATTTGCCAATGATGCGGGAAGCATTCCTGGAATCATTAAATCTGACAGAGGTTATGCATAAATGTGCACGTTGGTCAACACAACCCAAAAGTACTAAGTCAGCCAATTCTTCTACCTGAGCTTGGAGTAAATCTATTCTTTGGTTGGCAGCTAAAATCCCTGACAAAATATGTTGATTAATTGTATTTTGGGATTCAAGTATGGTGGAAGTTTGTTGGACAACTTGATTAATGGTGGCAGCAGTTTGTACTTGATTGGCCATAGCCATTCCGGCCGTAACCGCTGCAGCAGCAGATATCGCCACGGCTGTCACTATAGCCGCTGTGATTCCAAAATCTCTGCGGACTCTAAGTAGCTCAACAATAGGGAATTTATCAGGATCCGCAGTGACCGGGATTGGGACAAAAGTTGGAATTTTCATAAACACTGCTACAGTCCAGGAACCATTCCAACACTCAGATAAGAGACAGGTAGTATGAGAACAATCCAGCATCCCCGATGAGGTGGCCTCAGCCAAAAGGAATAAGAAAGGGGATTGGACACAGACCATTGCAGGAGGCAATGCGGCATTATACAACAGAGAGTTGAATGAAACACATGTAAGTCTATTACCTTGTTCACTTTCCCTAACAGTACCAGAAATATTAGCCAGCCAACTTTTGGCTCCTAGCAACTGAGCCAATGCAGAAATATCGGCTGAAGCCCCCTTTTCATTGGAAATCAGCCACTGAAACCAGGACCAACCTACTCCTGTAGAGGAGCTGGCACTATTGTTAAAGTTATAAACATACCTCTTAAGAGAGGGGGAAAGGGAGAAACCTTTAGCAACTTGATGTTTCTCCCAAGAATGATCCTGGCAAGGCGTAAATGTTGGGGGGAAGCCAAGATTAGGGGAACAGTAAGGAGAGGCCTTAAAATGAGTGGCCTTATAAATACTACTAGAAGAAGGAGGCACTGGGATTAGTACCTCGGAGATAATAGCCAAGGTAGTTATGTTAAGAGCAGAGCTGCTGTTTGCGGGGGTCCCTGAGCCTGATTGCTTCCCCGAAGCTACTTTGCTCAATACAGCACTGATAATGCTTCCTGAGATCTGATTGGACCGCAATGGTTCCTCCCAGTTAGTCAAATTTTTGGTCTTAAGGCTAATGCAATTAGCGTTTCTAAGGCTGAAACAAAAAACTCCTGTAAGATTAACTTGAGATTGATTAAAAATTCTCTCCATGTCCCCTCTAGGAGAGGCACAGGGAGCAGACATCTCACATGAGGTAGAAAAAAGAGTGGAGAGGACACTAGAATTACCATGAACCGGCATCGGCATTGGCCATGCCCGTGCCACTGCCCACCACCGCATTGGTGTCGCCTGTGCCATCGGCACCAGCACCAGAGCCAGAGCACTTAGCAGAATGAAGATCCTCATCACAGGATTGTTGTGGTATCTCTTGTTGCTGGTCAGTTGATGTCGAGACTCTTCTTGTCAAGCGTTCAGGGACCCACAACGGTTCCGTACGATCCTGGGGAAAAACACATACAGATCCTCGTGCCCATGTCAGCACGGGGTCAGGGCCATTCCATTGGCCCGTAAGAACATCCTTCCACTTAACATAGCCAATCACAGAGGGCTGAGGGGACACATGTCTATCGGCCGCAGAGCGACCATGAATATCCAAATTCAAAAAATTAATGGTAAAGAGAGCTAAGGACAGGCGTTCTTTAGGAGTGTGTTCAGCTCCTATTCCCCCTTTTTGTTTTTGTAAAGTTTCCTTTAAGGTGCGATGAGCACGCTCAACAATGCCTTGTCCTTGAGGATTATAAGGCAAACCATGAGTAAGTTGCACTCCCATAGTAGAACAAAAAGCTGTAAATTGTCTGCCAGTATAAGCAGGTCCATTATCAGTCTTAAGGGATGCAGGTGCACCCCATGCTGCCCATGCCTCTAAACAGTGAGTAATGACATTACGTGTCTTTTCTCCCGATAAAGCAGAAGCATGGATAATTTCAGAGCACGTATCAACGGAAACATGCACATACTTAAGGTTACCAAAGTCAGGTATATGTGTCACATCCATTTGCCAAACAACCAATGGCTTTAATCCCCGTGGGTTTACTCCATAATTAGGGGGATGAAGAAATGTGACACAATGGGGACATTGCAATACTATCTGCCGAGCATCCGCTCTTGAAATGGAAAAACGCCTGCGCAGCGTTAATGCATTAACATGGAAGTTTTGGTGAAACAACTTAGCCCTCTCTAAGGAGGAAGCCAAGCATATCAATTGACTTCTAGTGGCTAAGTCCGCACAGGCATTACCTTGGGATAACGGACCAGGAAGAGAGGTGTGAGCCCTGATGTGCATTGGATAAAAAGAAGCAGTGCGGTTAGAGATAAGCTGTTGAAGCTGAGTAAAGTAAACAGACACATTGTGGGCATCACTAATAGTTCCCACGGCCTCCAGGACTTTTAGTGCTTGTACCACATAACTGGAGTCCGAAATAAGATTAAAAGGAAAAGAACACTGTTTAAAAACTTCAATAACAATTTGTAGTTCTACCCATTGTGGATTTCCAGGAGCAAATTGATGCTGGATAGGGGGAGAGTCATTAATTACGTAGGCTCCCATTCCAGACTTGGAACCATCAGTAAAAATGTTAACAGCCCCCGGAATTGGACTGGACGAAGTTACCTTAGGGAAAATGATGGGATGTTCTTTAACAAAATGGAGTAATGGATGAGAAGGGTAGTGATTATCAATACTTCCTTGAAACGAGCAACACAGAATAGCCCAGTTGTCTAGAGTAGCACATAAAACATTAAGTTGAGCTTTAGTGTAGGGTATGATAAGAGAAGAAGGTGATTGGCCGAAAAATTGAATGCTTTGTTGAATCCCTTTAAGTGCCAATGCTGCAACAGCATCAGGATAATATTTTAAGGATTTTTCTGGGGATACATGTGGGTGGATCCATAGTAAAGGCCCATCTTGCCACAGTACTCCAGTAGGCTGTCGCATAGTGGCAAGCACACATAACTGGAAAGGTTTATCACTCTGGAGTCTGCATAGAGTGGCATGTTGTATAGCTTGTTCTACTTTTATAAGGGCCGCTCTAGCCTCAGTAGTGAGGCTACGAGGGGAAGCAAGATCTGGATCACCCTTAAGAGTAGCATACAAAGGCTGGAGCACAATATTAGGAATATGTAAATATCCTCTTATCTAATTAATATCTCCTAGCAATTTTTGAAAATCATTTAAAGTTCGGAGATCTTGAGTCCTGATGGTAATTTTTTGTGGTTTTAATTTGTCATACCCAATTGTTGTTCCCAAAAACCTGATAGAATCTCCCGTTTGAACCTTTTCAGGTGCGATGTGTAGTCCATGTTGAGCCAACAGCATCACGAGTTCTTTATAAGCCTCATAAACTGTCTGTTCTAATTTTGTGGCCAATAACACATCATCCATATAGTGAATGATCTTGGTGGAGGAATACTTATGTCTGAGAGGTGCGAGTGCCTTCCCCACATACATCTGGCACATCGTGGGACTGTTAGCCATCCCCTGTGGCAACACCACCCACTCAAACCTTTGATCTGGTTCCTCATGATTACACGAGGGAAGGGTGAAAGCAAAACGTTGGGAATCTTTAGGATGCAAAGGAATGGAAAAGAAACAGTCTTTAATGTCAATAACAATTATATGCCAGCCTTGAGGAACAGAGGAGAGCAGAGGCAGCCCTCTTTGAATGGGCCCCATAAGCTGCATCTGAGCATTAACTGCTCGTAGATCATGCAGTAGGCGCCACTTCCCTGATTTTTTCTTAATGACAAATATGGGAGTATTCCATGGAGAAGTAGAAGGTTGGATGTGACCCAAATCAAGTTGTTCTTTGACTAGATCATGGGCTGCTGCCAGTTTAACCGAGGGAAGAGGCCACTGAGGCACCCAAACAGGCTCCTCGGTGAGCCATGTTATGGGTATTTGAGCCCCAGTGGCCCCTAGGAAAAACCCAGACCAAACCTGTTAAGCTTTTGATGACCTTGCACAGGATGCTTACGTCCCTGTAGGTGCCTTCCTAGTCCTAGACCTGGCTTATACCCCATATCTTGTATGATATGTTGAGACACTGGGGAATAGTCATTACTAAGAGTGAACCCCATGTCTTTCATCAGATCACGGCCCCATAAAGAAATAGGTAAATCAAGTACATAAGGCTGAAAGGTACCATCGTGTCCTTCCGAGTCCTTCCAAGATAGATGTCTACAGCTGATTTGAGGGGCTTGGGCATATCCAAGTCCTCTTAAGGATTGATCAGAAGCCTGCACTGGCCATCCCCTAGACCAGTCCTTAAGGGCTATGATACTACGATCTGCTCCTCCTGTGTCCAGCAATCCCACAATAGATTTACCTTCTATGCTTAATTCCAAAGTGGGGCGATTGCTCATATCCAGTGACAAATAGGCACAATTTCCTCCGGTGGTACCAATCTGATTTCCTGTCCGTGACCTTGAGTCAGCAGGGAAGTGATTATGTAAACTAGGCAAAATTAGCAATTGAGCAATCCGATCCCCTGGGGAGATAGACACAATGCCCCTTGGAGCTTCTACCATAACCTTTACTGCCCCTACAGTATCAGGGTTTACAACTCCGGGGAAAACATGAAGACCTTGTAGGATAGAGGATGCACGTCCAATTAACAAACCTACAGTGCCAGGGGGTAAAGGCCCTTTGAACTCAGTTTCCACCAATTGGACTCCCATCTTAGGTGTTAATACGAGTCTGGAGGTGGAACAGAGGTCCAATCCTGCGGCACCTGTAGTGGCTCTCCGCATCTCATGGGATGGCGCAGAGAAGGCCATGTCTCGGGTTCGGGTGTGACATTCTCCATTGCCCCATATATTCGTGGGCCCTGGGGTCGGGGGCCCCTTCGGCCGTTTTTTGGCCCAGCTGAAATAGGCTGTCCATGGATGTCCCTCACTGATCTACACTCTCTTGCCCAATGTTTCCCCTTTTTGCATTTTGGACACAGCCCCGGTTGACGAGGGCCATTAGAAGGGCCACCGCGAGGAGGTCCAGTAAAATTGCCTTTTTTGGGACAGTCACGTTTGAAATGGCCGGATTGACCACAATGGAAGCATGTTCCGGCACCAGGACCGCCCCCTTTTGCAATCCGAAGGACAGCAGCTGCAAGACCTGCATTAGTTAAAGGTCCTCCAAGCTCTCTACACACTTTCATCCAAGATTCTATGCCCTTGTTTTTATAAGGAGCGATTGCTGCTTTACATTCTTTGGTGCATTGCTCAAAAACAAGTTGTTTAATCAAGGGCATTGCTCTATCAGGGTCACCAAAGATTTTTCCTGCGGCATCCACCATCCTAGCAACAAAGTCCGAGAAAGGTTCTGTGGAGCCTTGCATGATTTTTGTTAAATTGCCAGACACTTCTCCTCTATTTGGGAGTGATTTCCATGCACGAATACAAATGTTATTGATCTGTTCATATACCTCAGGGGGATATCCTGTTTGTTGATTAGCATATCTGCCTTGTCCCAAAAGCATTTCCTTGTCCCAATGGGGGTGTCCCGCCGCATAGTTTTGGGCAGCCTGCTCTACAGCACCCTCTAGCACAAAGGCTCTCCAGTCCAAATATTTGCCTGGAGAAACACAAGCCCGAACAAGGCTAGCCCAATCAGAGGGAGTCATACAGTATCTAGACAGACTCTCCACCTGAGTTAATGTGAAGGCGGCATCCACCCCATAAGTACGCACAGACTCTGCCAGGGTCTTCACAATTTTGAAATCTAAGGGCTCATGGAATCTTCCCCTATTGTCATCCTGGAAAACTGGATAAGCAAGACCCATCTCAGCATTAACAGCCCTCCATGTTTGGGCATGGAAAGCTCTCCTCGAAACACCCTCACCGTACGGCGGCGGGTCTGGAGGATCATTTTTCTTGAGCTCCTGTTTATTTTTATTCCCTTCTCCCATAGTTAAATTCCCTAGCTGCCGAGACAGTCTCCCGAGCTCCCCCTGTTCTTCCTCCTCCTCTTCTGACCCACTTTTGCATGGGAGTGTGCGCAGTGTACTGAGATCTGGATACAAGCGTTTCCTCCCCCTTTTCTCGCTCTGCACATTTCTTTCCTCCTGAAATATTTCACTCCGTGCCAGAGACAATCGCCTCCTCCCCTGTTTCTCGCTTCGCACACTGCCATCCTCCTGAAATACGTCACTGCCTGCCGGAGATAATTGTTTCCTCCCCTGTTTCTCGCTCCGCACACTCCCACCCTCCTGAAATACCTCACTGCCTGCCATTTCTGATTTTTCTTCATGTAGTTGCTTTAAAACTTCTTGTCCTTTAGTAAGTGCTTCCTGACATCTGCTATCTGTGAGGCAACTACGGATCATCTTCCAAAGGGGTATCACCCCACCCTCTAATATGCCCTGCTCAGAAGCAAAGTCAAGGTCTGTGCCTAACTTATCCCAGCTAGGCAGAGTAAAGCTGCCCCAGAACGGAAACCACGATGCAGCAATATCTGTCTTTTGTAAAAATCTCTGTAAAGTACTACGTTTCACTTTTAGGCCCTTGGAACGTAACAGGTTATCTAGGGCCAGGAGAAGCGGACTTGAAGATACGGCACCCATGACACAACAAAAGACACACAACAAACAAGAGTGAAAGTAAGAGCAAAAGTACACAGTGCAGCTGCAATAAGATTTAATGCTCTCTCTGGCTTTACAGAGGAGCTGCCGCCTTGACAGCGGGTCCTAAATTACCTAGGACTAATCCCCGCTTTAACCGGGGTCCCAATTAACCTGGGACTAATCTCCGCTTTGATGCGGGTCCTACTTATCTAGGACTGATCTTCCGCTTTACCTGCGGGTCCCACCTTACCTGGGGACTAATTGGTGCACCACCCCTGACTGCTGAAAGTTCTGGTTCCCGGGTCTCTCGGCACCACTTGTCGCGACCCCTTGCCCGCAAGGAAGACGCAACTCAGGAATCTTCTTTCAGCAGTTTATTCAGGCCTTGATTTAAGTATCTTTTAGTGACTCCCTTTCTTTCTTCTTCCTCCTTTCTCCTTCCTCCCGAGGGCCCAAGCACAGCCTAATAAAGCCTCCCACGTACCAATCTTAAGCTGCCGCGTGGGTCTTTTTTATAGGGTGGCAAGAGATAGCGCGCCAACTCTCCACAAAGGAATTTGATTTATCACAGGCCACAGTGGAAGCCGGCGCCATCTTCTAATGGCGGCCACAATTTACAACAATGGCTTACTACAATAGAGTACTTACTCACCATGTATGAGGCTTGGGGTTTTAATACCCAACAATGAAAAAAAAAAAAAGAAAGAAAGATGGGGCAAGATAAAGAAAAGAAACTCACCCCAACATCAGATACTAAGTGAGCAGAGTGATCATAGTGTGGATTGGAAATCATATTCTAACCCACTATACCATACCACTTTCCTTGATTCTTCTTTCTCTAACTAAATTATGTTATTTTTCACATAGTGTTGTGGACACAGAAAATAGTATTTAATACACAAATACTATACTGTGTGTACAGTATTGATCACAGGAATATAAGTAAGTTCACCAATTCTGACCTATAAAGGGACTTTAGGAAACATTTACCTACTAAGAATGTAGTTCATTTCAACTTTGCTTTATTAAGGGCTCCTTATATTATCTCCTCACTGTCATAACTTCAGTGCCTTAAAATGTTTTGTCTATAAAATAAATACACTTATTATGTAATAGGTAACAAAAATATGCATAAGCATGTCACAAAACCGTAAATAGAGATTGAAGCCATTTTCATTAGTTTTTATCCAAAAATTAAAAGAAGCTTGGGCATCTCAGTCAATAGTGGTTTCCTACAAAAAGTTGGCAGGGCCATCTCATGAAATATGACACAGTGTTTGCACTATGCTTACATGTCCAAGATACACAGGCCATTTATTATTGTTGTATGGACACATTGAATTATTTTGTGTAAAGGCATAGAAAGGATGACTTTATTGCCACTCACTATTGCCTGGATTCCTTTACTCTGAAAATATTAAAATCTGGGGATATGGTTATACAAATCAAGGGTTTTGCCTGTCCATGCGCAAAAGAATCCCTCTTCTCCTTTTCCACTGTTGCTAACCCAACAGGAGACTCAATTTTCAGTTCCATAAACACATGATTTACACCATGTTGTATAACAACCATTATTATATTCGATGTTGAATTTTCAAAAATATATGCTATGGAGAATTGCCCTTGAAGATCTCACTCATTGTTCATTTAAGAGAGGCAGACATGTGGACAGAAGAGAAAACTATATGTGGCATATATCAGTATGGAGAGATCTGCTGAAATTGTACAAAGGAACCAATGCATGAATAAGTCAAAGCTTCATAATCATTTTCAACAAGTGTTGTTCATTCTCAGTGTAGCTATATTTATTAGACCCCTACCAGTCTACTAAAATAGTGATAAACATGACCTCTAATCTCCTAGAGCTTTCCACTGAGGCAAAATGAAAAAAAAAACCAAAAACATTTTAAAGACTGATAAACACACTCCAACACATGTGTCTGAGCATACCATATATATGTGTATTATGGGTGTGAAAAGGGAAAGGCTGGGTTTCTGCAAGAGAGAACAACAAAGGAGCATAATAGAGTGTCACTTCAGGCTCCTCTGAGGAAGTTGTTACTTACACCAATACCAAACACATGAACAGAACTTAGCCAACTAAAAAGACAGGTGGTGAGAGAATAGGAGAAAGAACATTCCAGCCCCAGGGATTCAGTTTGCACTATGCACATTTCTGCAGATGTTCCATACTGCAGAGCAGTTGGATGTCAGCCAATTCCATGCTGCAGTCTCCTAATATCCTTCACCACTACTAATTTGTGTGACAGAGAGAATCCAGCATTTACCAGTTTTGGAATGTGCACATCCCTAGTCCAGATAACAGCCAAGCCATTCCTTTTCAAGAAAAGGAAGACAGACCATGTTGATCTCTTCACCTTTCCTGTGTGGGACTCTGTGGCATACCTTCCACCCTTACCTCCACATCATTTACACACTCAACTCCCAGACTCTGTATCCTCCTTCAGAGAACATTGTTACTCCCCACCAGCAATACAGCCCATCTCATCCTTCAATGGGACTGGGACACGTGGCCCACCAAACTCTCCTGTTCTCTCTTCTGGAATATTATCAGGGATGAAGACAAATGGAGAATCATTCAAGCTCCAATATTTTAAAAAAATCAAATATAACTTTTGTAATATATCTAAGATTATGAGTAATGAGGAAAATTGACCTTGCTTCTTACAGTATATGGGAAGATGGTTAGTGAAGCTGGTAAATCTCATCCAAGAGAATGGAGAAGGCTTCCACATTCAGGTAAAATTCTGAAGACAGTCATTGCCTAGAGAATGAATTCCACTTTTCAATAGCAGAAAACAATTACAAACAACACAGCTGTAACTACACAGAAGTAGCCAAACTCAACAGAAGCCAACCAGAAAGGCAGGGGTCTAAGGGGAGTTTTGGGTAATGCAGGAGCTAGTTAAGAAGGAAACAGAAATTGTCTGGGTCTCAAAGGAATACACTGTGTAAATTGCATGGTGACCACAGAGAGCTCTGGGGTTAAACATAAAGAAAACATAGACCTTATAAGACTGAGCACTAGTGTTTTAAACTACATAAATGTGTGCATATTTCAGTTAGGGTAGGAGATGTGACTCCTGCTGCCAACTTAAGGCCAAGGCAGCTGACTCTAGCCCTTTTTTGGGTTGTTTTATTTAATCTTGCCTGGCTAGAGCCCAACTCTTCTGTGAAATGACTTAGCTTCCGCCCCCAGTTCCTCATTCCCCATCCCAGGTTTCCGGACTGGACCAGCAGGAGGGATAAAAGAGGCGGGGACATCGCTGGAGCTGCGGGCCTGGGAACCCTAGCCCCCACTTGCCCTGAGCACTGGGATCCTGCTGGAAACTCCAGGACATGGGCCTCATATTGCGCTCCTGCAGCCTCTGCCCCCAGCTCAACCCTGGGCTGCTGCTCCTGGGACTATTGCTCCTATCAGCTGTGATCACAGTCGCCAGGAGTGGTGAGAGCAGAAGCAAAGAGGGGAGGGACTGACCCATGGGAGCAGTGGGAATTGATTCAGAGAACCCCCGGGGGTGCTGAGGCAGTGTCCATAACGTTAATGGTTCCAGCTCTATTGTCCTGGACTTGCAAAGTGTGTGGGCATTGTGCCAAGCTCTGCTGTCTCTGAGTCAATATACCTTCCTTCTGGAAATGCATTTCGCGGCTAAGGAAATGAAGGCCAAGGGCGGGGGTCGGGGAGGGAGATTTGCAAGGTGCCTCTGGCCACTCCTGAAATCCTCCTCCCTCCCCTACTCCTGGCTCTGCACATTTCTGCCACCCTCAGAGGATCCTTCAGATGATGGGGACCTTCAGTGCGTGTGTTTAAAGACCATGTCCAAAGTCAATGCCAAGCGCATCACCAACCTGGAGGTGATCAAGGCTGGACCCCACTGTGCCAACACCCAGATAATGTGAGTCCTGGCCCTGAGCTGTTGGTGCCGCCCTTTGCCCAGCTCTCCCTCTGTCCCTCTGTCTGATCTTGTTTTGGAATCCAGGCACCAAAAGGTGCATCTCTTCTCTTTTTCCTGCAGAGCTACACTGAAGAATGGAAGTAAAATTTGCCTTGAAGGGGAGGTCTCCTTCTTTAAGGGATTAGTCCGGAAACTCATGGCGAAGTAGTTTCTACCTGGCTAAATGTGTACTTTGCTATAAAACTTGTTTGGGTGTCCCCCCACTCCCCGCCCCCACCCCACATTCTCTCTAACTAAAAACAAACAAACAAACAAACAAACAAAAACTTCTAATGATTATATTATCCTTCAAATCTTAAATAAATAAATAATATGAATCAAGTTGTGATTTTCTCAAACATTGCTTCATAATAGAGCAGAAAATAGTGATGTCATCATATTTTCTTACAAGAATTGCAAGAAAAAAATGTTTTGAAGGAGGGTTTGTTTTATAAGGACTGAATTTGCTTGGTGCTACATGTTTGGCTGATAGATATTTGCATGTTTATATGACAGCATTACTTCATAGATGCATTATTTACTTTATGTGTTAGCTTTGTTAATAATAGCATTTAATATGGCAAGATCATTGTATTGTCTTGAGCAAAAAATAAAAACAAATAATAGAATTTAATCATTACTAGTTTCCAAGGCCCTTTTTTTAATTAAGTAAATAAATCAGACCCTGATTTTATCCCTTTAAGACTTAGAATCCAGTACATTATTATTAGAAAATTAATGAAAATAGAATTTGAAAAGAATAGTTAATGTTGCTCTATTAATACTTTGAGAAACTGCATTAAAATAGCTTAATCTTTATAAGGTTTTTTGAAAATGTTGATATTCTACAAAAATGAAAATTAAAAACAGTTTTTGTATTCATAATGCTGCCTACAATGGATCCCTATTTTGCAAACCTATCAGTTTTGTTCTTATTATATTTACATGTTAGTATTCCTCAAGCATGCAGATGTCTTGAATAGCATTTTTTTTCCCCTGGGCATTTTCAGGTTGAGGAGTTGCCTTATTTGCAGTTCAGTATTCTCCATTGCATTCCCTAATATTAGAGGTTACATGTTCAACAGCCATGGAACCAGGAGCAGTGCAAGCTGATGTTTTCATTCATACTTTGGGAAGACATTACTACACTTTGGGGAGAAAAGAAGATGTTGCAACATGGGTATATTAGTTACCTATTGCTTGTGTAACAAATTCTCACAAACTCAGTGGCTTACACAACCCACATCTATTATCTCACAGTCCTGAAGGTCACAAATTCAAAATGAGTCTTAATGGGCTGAACTCAGCATGTCCTCAGGGCTGTGTGCCTTCTAGCTTTAGAGGGCAGTCTTTCTCCTTACCTTTCTCAGCCTCTAGAAGCCACCTCCATTCCTTGGCTTGGGGCCCTTTCTTCCAAGTTTGAAGTGTATCATTCCAGCCTCAACTTTTGTTGTCACATCTCCCCTCTCCTCTGACATTCTCTAATAAGGAGCTGTGTGTACACATTGGGCCAAATTGGATCAACCAGAATAATCTTACTATCTTAACATCCAAATACATGTGTCAAAATTTTTTCTAGCCATATGAAGTAACTAGTCATAGGTTTCAGGCATCAAGCCATGGGAATCTTGGGAGTAGGGGACATTATTCAGCCTACCACAATTGGCAAGAAAGCAGAATCTGGTTGAGGCAGAAGGCAGCCACAGATGCTGGCTTAGGAACTAAGGCAATTTCAACCTAAGATGAAAGTGTTTGGATAATGGTATGTGGAATCTCCTAAGGGAAATGAGACTATGATGTCATTCAGTCTCTTGGGAAAAAGGGACACCATAGGATGACAAATTAATTAAAATAGACACAATTTCTAGAGGCTTATGAAGTGCCAAAACATCATCTAAAATTTCTATACCCACACTGCAAGTTAGGTAATATTATCCCCATCACAGAGTTGAGGTAACTGTCTAGGAAAGGCCACAGCTTGTTAGAAGCTGTATAAATCAGTCTGGTTCCTATCTCCCTGCTCTGGGTTTCACATTGTATGTTCACAAAAACAAGTAGCATGGTAGCCCAAGCATCATAAAGGAATGACCACATAAACTGGCTCTTGTAGATGGATTAGGGTTTGCTAATGGGTCAAAGGGAAGAGTGGTACTACCACCACATGAAAAACTAGACAGAAAGATGTATGATTGTTAAGTCCTCGGCATATTTGGACAGAAGCTCATAGTTCTGCAGGGCTGCAGTCTATGGGGAAAGAGAGTGAACAATGGTCTGTTCTTTAGTTTTCATCCACTTGGTGCTTTTCCCTTCCTGTATAGCTTTCATGAATTCTTACCTAAATTATCTCTCAAAACACAGATATAATTATGGCACTTCCCTTCATAAAACAAAACTCAAAGCCCTTAGCATGGCTCTCAAGGCTGTGCTACATTCACTTTCCCTCTGTGCCTTGTTTCCTCATCCATGAAGTGGGAACAATCTGAGTATATGCTTCATGGGTTATTGTGAGGACTAAAGAAGTGGCATCTGTAAAACATTTGGTGTAGTTCTTCATGCTTAAGAACACCAAATATTAATTCTTGCTATCAATAATGCTTCCAAAATACCACCTCAGTCAGTTTGGAGTGTTAAGCATTTAGCAAAGCATTTTTTTTTTTTTTGTGACAGATAGCAATAAAAGGTCTCAATAGCACCAGTATTCTTCAGAGCCAATGAAATTTGAGGGAGAAAACTTTGGAAAGGAGATGAGAGTGGTGTGATTTATTTTGCCCATTCCTCTTCTGCTGTCTGTCTCAAACAACACACTCAGCTGTATCCCATAACAGAGGTGAGTTAAAGGGACAAAGGCCACAACAAATTTTTCCAAGTGAACCAGTGCTGGAATCTTGGGGCCTCATATGTCTTTATTTCAGAATTACTGTGGTCTAACTATTCTGAGAACACTTTCAAGTTGCTGTCTTTATCAGCACCGGCATTGAGAGAGGTCTTCCTTACCAGGAAAAGCTCAACACACTCCATAGATGCCTGTTGTTCAGGCATCTATGGAGTAATAAGCTTGAGTGTACTTGAACTGTCCATCCACCCCTTCCCTCCCAAGCCAGGTGTTGGTTGGAGGCAGGCAGTGGGAAATGTCCACAAACTAGGCACTTAACGCCTGTCATGGTCCCTATCAACAAAGCAAAACCACCAAAAGATATTTTGCCCCCAGAAGTTGTTCTGCCATTTTTTAATCTTTGCTCTCTTTTTTCTTCTAAGGCCTTTGTGGTAACAGTTTCCTCTGAAATATGAAGAACGTTGAAGGCTTACTTGAATTTAAAGATATATCCACAGTTTCCTCATTATAAAGGATGTGTTATTATAGGTAACAGCACATAAACAGAAAACAAATATTTTTAAAAAACTATAATTTCACCACTCAGAAATATCCTTTTCCTATTTCAAAGTTCTGGTCATATGATATGGTTATAAGATGAACAGTTAATTTTCAATAAAGTGTCTTTTGTTCTCACAGATTCATAAAAGAAACAGTAATTACTTGATTATATTTCAAGGAGTTAGGGAGCATTCCTGTCCCAATTTTACAGATAGAAAACAAAGTTCCAGTATAATAGAATAAGTTTTCTTTAGCCAGGGAATGAATGCCAAATCCATGTGATCTAGTAATCTAGTATTCATTTATATAATTCATATATATATATGTATATATATATATATATATATATATATATACACTATGCATATATTCATTGTGTATTTATGTATGCATGTATATAGTTCCACATGTATACATCTATATACAGGTATGCCCACACATGCTCACACACACATAAAAATTTCAAAATACAATACTTACACTTGCTTTATACTGTGAATCCTGGTATTTTATTTTCTGCACTATGCTATCCTACTTTTAAAAATGTTGACCACAACTCTATAATTTCATGACTCACTGCTGGACATGGATGTTAGTATAAAAGCACTTTAATTAGAGTCAAGTTCTTATGTCTCCTATTGAGTCCACACTCTAGAGAAGGTACCTGGAGAGTCAGCAGGCATGAAATGAGCAGGGCCAGCTGCGTAGTTCAATCTGCTTGGCCAGGTATCCTCTTCCTTTATTCTCACCCACTGACCTGGGTAGGGATTCTCATTACAAGCATTTTTTGACATAGAGATATTACAACAAGTAGGTGTCTATATGAGGTGCTAGCTCCTTGTCCTATTATATTCACTGCCTGTTCTGCTTCACCATTAAATTTGTCTCTAATGGGAACTTAATCAAGGGCAGAAAGTACATTGCTTTCCAGGGCGCTTTGGAAAAAACAAACATATTAATTTAGTGAGTTTAGCAGTTTTATACTGATTTTTTCCCCATATTTCTCTTTGTGTTATATTCTCTCATAAATGGTAACATTAACCCAATGGGCTAATAAGTTGAGTCTCCCTTTCTGTTATGATTTGGATGTGAGGTGTCCCCCAAAAGCTCATGCAGGAGACAATGCTCTTGAATTTCTCAGAGGAGAAATGATTGGGGTATAAGAGGCTTAACCCAATCTGTGAATTAATCCCCTGATAGGGATTAACTGAGTAGTAATTGAAGTAGTAGAGTGTGACTGGAGTAGGTGGGAATTGGGGCATGGTTTTGTGAGTGGAGTCTCTCTCTGCTTCCTGATCATCATGTGAGCTGCTTTTCTCTGCCACACTCTTCCCCCATGATGTCCAGTCTAACCTCTAGCCCTGAGGAATGGAGCCTGCTGTCTGTGAATTGAGATCTCTGAAACTGTGGGTCCCCAAATAAACTTTTCCTCCTTTAAAGTTATTCTGGTTGGATCTTTCAGTCATAGCAGTGAAAAAGCTGACTAAAATGCCTTCAAAGCACATGTTGAAATGTAAGTGCCACTGTGATGGTAATTGGGACATGGGTAATAAGGGCTCCACTGTTTTGAATGGATCAATGCCATTGTGGCAGGAGTGGCTTAGTAATGGGGAGAGTGGGTTGTTGTAAAAATATACTCAACTTTCTTGGCTCTCTCTTGCTCCTTCCCTGGCCCTCTCTCATGGGCTTTCTCATCGTGTCATCCCACTGTCATGTTTGAAATAGCAATAAGCTTCTCATCATATGCAGCCCCTTGACCTTGGACTTTTCAGCCTCCAATATTCTAAGAAATAGGTTTCTTCTATTTATAAGTTACCTACTTTGTGCTATTCAATTTCAGCAATACAAAATAAGATAAGACAACTCCTTTGGATTAAATCTTAATTTTGATTCTGTGTGACCCTTAGGCAAACAGACTCAGTTTCCTCATTTGCAAAACAAGGACTACAGTGGCCGCCATGCAGGGCAATTAAAGAAGTAAATCACACTAATAGTAGGATCCAGCGTGGGGTTTTGATTCAGAATTGGAATCTTACAAGTGAATACTACTTTTCTTCCTTTTCCTTAGAGATTTGCACAAGAGCACATGCCATCCCAAAAATTGGTGTCCACAATCCTTGACCCAATACATAACCCATTAAGAACAAGGCCAACACGCCAGAACTTTCCCACACAGAACCACAATCCAAATCTTGAATATAGGCAGCTAGTTAGAAAAAGTTGAATATGACAGACACAGGGGTACTTTCCACTGTTGGTAGCAACTAAAAGAATCAAATAACAAAACCACAATGTTTATCAACCAATATATCTAGAGATTATAAAATATACAAGACTTCTGATGATTGGGGGCCTGGCTTAATTGTCTTCCTAGTAAACAACAACAACAACAACAAAGAAATAAGATTTTGATGTAACAATTTCAGTCTGTTTTATGCTGTTGTAACAGGATACCACAGACTGAATGAACTTACAATAGATGGAAATTTATTTGGCTCGTAGTTTTTGAGGCTTGCAAATCCAAGATTGAAGAGCTAAACCTGAGGAGGGCTTACACAGGTAAGCCATCACAAGGTGAAGGAGAAAGGGGTGCAGGAGAGGGAGAGAAAGGGGCTGAACTCAAGAATTTATCCCTTAAAAGGATAAATATGTTATTTATTATTGTGATATGTTCAAGCCATGCCAAATATTTATTTCTTCTCTGTAGCAGATACAACATGGGATTACACATTTATCTGGCATTTTGTGATGAAAGGCTGTAAAACTTGCAGGCAGAGTAGTCATCAAGCAAAGTTGGAACAATTAGCTTTCACTTACCATCTGTGTTGCAGAATCAGTCTTCTTCTACCAGTATGTTAGAGAAAACTATAGGAACTATTATCAAAGAAGGAATAAGGCAATGTATGCATACCTCCATCACTAGAATGACTATTAAGCTAGACTGTGAATATGCACTTATCTGTTTTTCCCACTTTAAATCAGGGAATAAAGGTCAAACTATTCCCTCTCTTCACTTCCAATTCCAGATAAATACCTGACAGACCAGGGCTAAATAAGTATTTGTCAAATATTAACTACATGAAGAGGAACAATAATGCACTTAGTCCTGCTGATGCAATGGTGCAGTTGAAGGCTGAGCAAAAGGCATCTAGCCAGCAGATAGTTAATTGAACATTAAAGACATTCTTCCCAACTGCTAACCTTGTTAGGCTCAAAGATCTCACCACGTTATTCCTAGACACTAAAGTATGCTCATGCTCTTTGTACCATCAGTGACTTTTTTGATTTTTCAGTTACAGTAACTTCTGTAAGTATTATGGAATCTATTGAGTTCCCTTCATCTGTCTATCCACATCCTCCAATCAGATTCTGAAGTTTTAATACAAGCTCATTAAATTTTATTTAATTGTAGACATTTATATTCAATGTATAACACATACAAATGGAAAATATATGCCATCAAGGCATTTCTCCACTATTACCATAACTTCCACTATACATAATTGGATTTCACATTTCTTTGGTGTCTTTAACTGTTTAGACGTGTCAGCCATTGAACCAGCTCAGTCACACTTCAGCAGTGCCACATCATTGTAATCAGTACCATTCAGAATTCTGTCTCTCAAAAGTTTCCTGAGTATATGAACAGAGCCTAGAAGAAAACAGTAAAAACAAAGATATTTCCGACCAAAACATTGGAGGAACATTGAAACATTGAATGAACATTAAAAAATATTGAATATCAAATTTTAAGTCATTCAAAATTTTCCTTATTGAAAGCTGTATCTTCCTGCCATGTATTTTCATTTGTGATTTATATCTTCATATTGCAATTTGCTAAATTTTATCTTCATAGTATCAAAATCATAATGATGGTTTCATCTTCAAAATAAATTTATTATATTTTTAAAGGGAATATTTCCCATTTTCTTTTCTTTTGTTATTTTGGCAATCGTATGTTCTTTTTGAACTATGTGGTCATGACATCATTTAGTTACTAAGTACCATTTCCAGAGCTCAGTAAACAGTCTTAAGAAAATGGGGATCCAAAGCAATCTATAGAAACATTTTTTAAAAATCAATAACCTACTCCCAAGACATCTGTGAAAAGCTAATATATGACACATTTATCAGTATTAACGCAATGATTTTAAGTATTGAAATCTGCTGTTATTATTATATTATCATGCCAGAGGAGAAAAATAGATGATTTTTTGTAAAAGAATGATCATAGAAGAAAGTAGACAGATTAAATGTCTAATCTTACATCAGAAGTTAGACTTTTTTTATGAGTTGTTCAAAACATTACAAAGCTCTTGACATATCATATTTCATACATTTGATTCAAACGGATTATGAACTCCCATTTTTTCCCCGTATACATATTGCAGATTCACATCGGTTACACATCCACTTTTTTACATACTGCCATACTAGTGTCTGTTGTATTCTGCTGCCTTTCCTATCTTCTACTACCCCCCCTCCCCTCCCTTCCCCTCCACTCCCATCTTCTCTCTCTACCCCATCTCCTGTAATTCATTTCTCTCTCTTGTTTTTTTTTCCCCCTTTCCCCTCACTTCCTCTTATATGTAGTTTTTGTATAACAATGAGGGTCTCCTTCCTTTACCATGCAACTTCCCTTCTCTCTCTCTTTCCCTCCCTACTCTCGTCCCTGTTTAATGGTGATCTTCTTCTCATGCTTTTCCTCCCTATTCTGTTCTTAGTTGCTCTCCTTATATCATAGATGACATTTGGCATTTGTTTTTTAGGGATTGGCTAGCTTCATTTAGCATAATCTGCTCTAGTGCCATCCATTTCCCTGCAAATTCCATGATTTTGTCATTTTTTATTGCAGAGTAATACTCCATTGTGTATAAATGCCACATTTTTTTATCCATTCATCTATTGAAGGGCATCTGGGTTGGTTCCACAGTCTAGCTATTGTGAATTGTGCTGCTATGAACATCGTTGTAGCAGTATCCCTATAATACGCTCTTTTTAAGGTCTTTAGGGAATAGTCCAAGAAGGGGAATAGCTAGGTCAGATGGTGGTTCCATTCCCAGTTTTCCAAGGAATCTCCATACTGCTTTCCAAATTGGCTGCACCAATTTGCAACCCCACCAGCAATGTACAAGTGTAGAAGTTAGACTTAATCCAATTTTACCTGTTCTATAAAACCCATTGCTGTGCTTTATACACATATATGAATAAAAATGTGTATAATAAATAGTTATTATTCACTCCTTCTGTCTAGACCACACAACCTCTAATTAACTAGATCTTTTTCTTGGCCATGAGGCAGATGGTCCATAAAGGTCAAACATCTCAGGTCCTCTTGCTTTGAATGCACTTTCAGATCTCATCTACATTCTGGGGTCCTGTTGGCAGAGCTAGGCCTTAGAACTTTCTAATGACTGCTGCTCAGGTTCATTTCTCTTTCTAAGGCAGGGGGTACTCTTCTCCAGCACGTCCTCTAGAATTCAAACTCTGGCTTTGGATGAAATATTTTTGTGTTCACTTGTATTCAACTGAGATTTTATTTAAGTAGTGAGTGGCCAAAACAGCAAAAGAAAGTAAGGTCAGTAAGGAAATCTAGGCTGCTAAAATCCTTCAAGGACAGTTTTCTAACGTCCTTCCTCAGGACATTTTGTTTAGGAAGCAATGGCCTGAAACCATTAATTCATGCATTATTTCCACAAGCACTCTCAATGGAGACCTGTGAATGCAAACAGAAATGAGATATAATTGCTTTCCTGGCAGAGCATATAACTCTCATGAGGGTGTGTAAACCAGTGTGCTCCACATCCTATGATGTGCTCAGAACCCAGGGGCTGAGTTAACCCCTTGGGAGGAATTATAAACTTAGGATGGGCGAGGGGATGTTAGAAATACCCCCTCAATGACAAGTAGGAGCCCCCTACAACTGAGTTATACCCATCCTCCTATTGATCTCTCAGCACTCCCTGCCTCATGTTAAACTCTGTTAGAAAAATAAACTGCTTATTTTTTATTTGTTATTTTTAGTTATACATGATAGTATAATGTATTTTGACTTATTATACATACATGGATTATGACTTCCCATTCTTGTGGTTCTCCCTGATGTGAAGTCACATTGGTCATTTATTAATATATGAACATTAGAAAGTTATGTCTGATTCATTCTACTATAATAAACGGCTTGTTTTTCCTCTCAGGTCATAAGACATTGTTCCCAGTTTTCATGCCTTCTTTTATTCCGTTCTCCTTTTCTGAATCAGTCCCCCGTATCCACTCACCTTAGGTCGGTTCCTCCTCCAGAAACTTTTATCTAGCAGCTCCCATCCTTCCACAAAAGGGAATCAGGTGTTCCCTCCTCTGACAGCCTATAGAGCTCTGTCCATTGCTGAGAGAGTTGGTCCCTGGATAACTCCATGTCTTTCTGTCCTACTCCATAGACTGTGAGTTCAGTAGTGATGCGGTCTATCAGTTTCCTCTTGGTTACTTAGTTCAGAACTTAATTCAGTTCACAGCTTCTAAGCAGTACATAAATAATTAATGAATGGGTAGATTCATTAACAATAAACAACGCAACTTGTGTTGAAAAGTAGTAGAAGCATGGAAAGTGGGTGATTTTAGGAAAATCATTTCACTGGGAAGAGACAAACATCTAATTTAACTTCTGTGAAAAAATAAATTTAAAAAAATATGTTGGCCTACATAACAGAAAAGTCCATGAAAAATCAGATCCAGCTAGAGGATAGCCAAAGAATTTTCTCCATAGTAGAAATATATCCCTGGGGCTGGGGATGTGGCTCAAGTGGTAGTGCGCTCGCCTGGCATGCGTGCCGCCCAGGTTGGATCCTCAGCACCACATACAAACAAAGATGTTGTGTCCGCCGAAAACTAAAAAATAAATATTAAAATTCTCTCTCTCTCTCTCTCTCTCTCTCTCTCTCTCCCCCTCTCTCACTCTCTCTTTAAAAAAAAAAAAAGAAAGAAATATATCCCACTTCATTTTCTCTGTGCCAACTTCATTGTGCCAATTTCTCACCAAGAATTGGCAAAACTCTAGGCCTCTTTGGTTTACCCCTCAAGGGTTCTTGTGCTGGAGGTTTGGTCCCCAATGTGAAATGTTAAGAGATGGCTGTACCTTTAAGAGGTGGGGCAGACAGGGAGGACCTTAGGTCACTGGGATCCAAATATCTTGTCTATTTCTTGGAACAGAATCAAAACAGAAAGTGTTTGCTGCAATTGGTGTTCACACACAACTCATAACTGACTTAAATGAGAGGACTCAGAGAGAGTCAGACATAGTTTACCCAGAGGAGCTGCCAAAAGAATGAAGCATATCAAGAAGCAGCCAACATTTGGAGATTATAGAGCTTGACTCTTGGAAATAACTTAATCAAAATCACTTGTTTTTGTCATGAAAGAAAAAGCAAAGAGTTATGTGGTTTTTATTTTATATTCTACCTTAATACTTAATAGTTAATGCCACTTAACTCCATGAAATCTTTATAAATCAAAATTTAAAAATTTCAAAGCACAGGAATACTATAACTTAGAACAAGAAACAAATTAATTCTCTCATTTGAACAAGTGATTTTCTAAGTCAAGTTTGTTTTAAGAGGTGAATGTTAGATTTCTATGCAGTCTTTAAACTCATGAAAGCAAAAATTCTTTTTATAAATTTATGTGGGGTTTTTCTTGTTTTTTTTTTTTTTTGTTGTTGTTGTTTGTTTTGGTGGTGCCAGGGATTGAACCTAAGGACTTGTGCATTCTAGAAAAGCACTCTACCAATTGAGCCATATCCCCAGCCCTAAATTTATGTTTTTATTAATGCATTTTGGTTTATATAATTATGGGGCTTATTTGAAGATATTCATAAATCTCCATAACATAGTTTGCTCTATTTCAATCTCTAATACTACCATCTTCCCTCTATTCCTCCCTCCTCCTGATCTCTTTCCACTACTTATTGGTCTTCCTTTGGTTAATTTTTGTTTGTAATCGGTGCTTATGTGTAAAGGTGGAATTCATTGTGATATATACATTCATGCACATAGTATCATTTGTCAATGTCAGTATGCATTTCCTTCCCTTTCCCCTCCCCACTCCCTCTTCCTCTATCTCCTTCCTCTACCACAGGGTTTCCCCCCTTCTGTTTTCATGAGATCACCTTTAAAAAATACCTTGCTTCTCTCTAGCTTCCACATATGAGAGAACAATTTGGTCCTTGACTTTCTGAGTCTGTCTTATTTCCCTTGGGAGATATTCTGTAATTCCATTCATCCACTGGCAAATGACATAATTTCATTCTTCTTTATATCGATTGTGTATATATGCCACCTTTTCTTTATCCATTCATCTATTAGGGGACAACTAGGCTGGTCCCATAACTTGACTATTGTGCACTGCTCTGCTGTAAAGATTGGTATGCATGTACTTTGGAGTCAACACCAAGGAGTGGGATAGCTGGATCATGTGGTGGGTTTATTTCTAGTCTTTGAGAAATTTTCACATTGCTTTCCAAAGTAGTTGAGTTAACTTTCAGTTCCACTAACAATGTAGGAGCATACCTTTCCCCTCAACATCCTCATCTGCATTTATTGTTACCTGTATTCTTGAAATTTGCCATTTTAACTGGAGTGAGATAAATCTCAGTGTCATTACAGTTTGCATCCCTTGTTTGTTATTGAAGTTGAACATATTTTGCAAGGTTGCAATTCTTAAAGAAATAGGAGAAACCTTAAAATTTGAATTTTTGGTGGTAAAATTCCATTTGCCCTATAATCAATTCCATTTGCCCTATAATCATCATGGAACCATTCATTCAGAATTGACAAACAGTAAATTCCAGGTGTTCACATCTTCTACTCCCCTCCTCAGGCATTGCTGTGGCAACAGCCACTTGCAGGAGTAACCTGACAGCTCCTCTCCTCAGCTGTATCAGTGTCTCTCACTTTCTGGGCCAATTTTTCTCAGTGGCTGGCATGAAACATTCTTTGCCATAAAACAGGAGCCAATGGATAAACCTTTCCCCATTTTTTTTTCTGCTTTAAACAGATATTTTTTCAATATTTCTTAGAGGGTTTCCGGTAGGATGGAATCCCAGTTGCCCACCCTCTTTTCCTATTTCACTCTTCCCACTTCTTCAGTCCTACACACTGGGAACACATTCTCAAATAAATGACCTGCATGGCTGACCCATGATTAGGCTCTACTTTTCAAAGGGAACCCTAGGCTGACCCACTGCTCCATTTGGGAAGTAACCATGATGATTGGCAGGCAGGTGTGGGCAGTGTAGCTCCACTGTTCTCCTCCAGCTTGGCTCAGGGACTCATTGCCTCACAACTGCCAACCCTATTTCCCTAAAATGACGCGATGACTTTGTTTTTAAGGGGGAACAATGAAGATATCAAAATGCCATCAAATTCTAGGCTTTGTCTCCCCCCACAATTCAAGGGCGTTAGTGTCAGGTTCAGGGCAGCTTCACCATTCAGTATCCCGACACTGCTTGTCTGGCCACCCTCTTTCTTTCATCTAGTCATACCAGCTCTCAGTCCAGGGGTTCAAACAGGATAAGCCATTTCTCAATTGCTTCTGTCCAAACCTTTCCCCACCCTGCTGATGGATTCAGAAATGGGAAAATGATCTAAGCCTGGTGAAGTCAGAAACTGTGTCTACAGTTTTTGCTGGAACAAGAGAAAATGCCCTGGGTTTGCTAAACTGATAAAATGAATGCTGTATTGGTTTGTTTTTCATTATTATCATGAAATAACTGAGGCTGTGTAGCTTACAAAGAAAAGAGGTGGCTCAGTGATAGAGCATTTGCCTAGCATGCGTGAGACACTGGGTTCAATCCCTGGCACCACATAAAAATAAAAAACTTTAAAAAAGTAAAGAAAAGAGATATTTTTAGCTCACCGTTTTAGAAGCCCAAAGCCCAAATAGCATTGTACTGGCTCTTATGAGGCTCCTTCTGGCTGCATCACCTCCTAGCTGATGGCAGCACCATGGTGGGAGCAAAGTCAAAAGAGGGTTGGGGGACAGGGAGAGAGGGAGAGGGAGAGGGAAATAGGGAGAGAGCAGGTGGGCTCCCAGAGTCAGAAGCTTCCAGAGTCAAGAAAATCATCCAGAAACTGTTGGAAAGGCAGCTGCTTAATCTGTTTATTTTCTACCAACCCCTTTTTAATCTCCCAGGAAGGGTAGGATTTGAAGCCTTGACTTTCTAGAGTTTTTAGCTATTCATATACTCATTTATACTATACAAAAATTCAGGTACATTTTCTATTCTGTCTCCCAAATCCTACTTGACTCTGAGAACTCTGTTTAAAAGATGACAGAAAGAAGATGAAAATAAGGAAGCCTAACATACAATTTACGATTTACTCCCCAGTTTTAGGCTAAATAGTGTACTTGATTTGCATTTCTTTAGTTGAAAAAATTTCTTTCCAAATACATTTGTGTAATTTTTCTTTCTCTATTGTTAGGTTCAACGTTCCTATGTTGATTAACAGATTTTACAATAGTCAATGACACTAGTGATCATGCAGAGCCAAGCATGGAATACTTGCTCAATAAATGCTTTTTAAGTGTAATTAGGCACTAGAGATTTTCAATGTTTTTGTTCTAGATGGCTTGTTTGAAAGTATCCTTTGGAAATTTTTCTAATGTTTATTTTGCCTTCACACCCTAAAAATAATAAAGTTGTAAAATGTAAGTCTTGTAAGCAATGGTTATTTACTTTAAAGGGAATACATTTAAGACTAGTAGAACAAGAAAATATATGGTGAAGAAAGCCTTGACATTCTTTATAAAAAACACTCTTGCATTTCTTGAAACAGAAATGAGAAAGTGATAGATTTTATTTTATATTAAATGTTTTACTATAGCGTTTTGTATATATTTTCCTTTACTTAATGTGTACATGATTACAATTTCAGTAGTAGAACTGGACTTATAAGTACAACAGAGAATTTATACTTTACTAGACTATTAATTGTTCTTTTTAAAATCAATATATTCTTCATCAATTTCTAAATCCATAAAATTTACACTCTTGCTATTTGCCGCAGTCTCTGGCTGGGCACAAATCACGAGTCTCCACACAGCTTGTAGATTCAAACAGCAATTCTTTATTCCCGAACTCACACCGGCCGTCTACAAACACATTCTGGGGGAATCCACGTTCTCTGCCTAAATCCACTACTCCTGGGCTTCTGTCTCCCAAAATATACTGTCTGACCCTAAGAACTCAGGAGGAACTCAGCAGCAGGATATGCCCTATTCTAAAGGGGGAACACCCTAATCTCCTATTATGCTCAACTGCCCTATTCTAAAGGGGGAACACCCTAATCTCCTATTATGCTAAACTGCCCTATTCTAAAGGGGGAACACCTTAATCTCCTATTATGCTAAACCGCCCTGGTCCTTGAGCAAGGTCACCTTTCAGAAGTCCTTCCACTAGACAGCATGGGAGTAAGCTGGCAAGGAGATTGTCATACCTACTTGGCTGATGGCTCCCAGCAGCTATTTTTACAGAAACATGAACATGAACCTAAATGTTATTTATTTATTTATCATATATTATCAATTTACAGATTTGGAGAAGGAGTTTTAATTCTCTCTCTCTCTCTCTCTTTTGTTTTTGTTCTACATTTTAGTATTTTACAATATTGCCAACAAAATTCACAAAGTTGCTAATCTCTGGGATTTTTACATGATATATTAATCAGAAACTACTAATCACTATTAAAATGCCAGGCATAGTGTTTTACATACATTGATTAAATAGTTCTGACAAGATGGCAATGATCTGGTTAAGAGTCTTTTCTCTAGAGCCATAATAATTAGGTAACCTGGCTCCCCCACTTGTTGGCTGTTTGACTTTGATTGGATTGCTTCATCTCTCAGATGGTGATCATGTAATTGTCTGTCTCAGAGAGCTGAGGTGAGGAGTAAGAGTTGTTAAATTCAAAGTGCTTAAAACAATGCATGTCATACAAATAAATATTAGTAATTGTTTACTATTGTTAGTAGTAGTACTGCAAAGAAGATATCTGAAGATGGTCCTGAAGAAATATAAATTCACACTGGGCTGGGGTGGAGTTTAGTGATAGAGTATTTGCTCACCATGTATGAGGCTTGGGGTTTTAATCCCCAACAATGAAAAAAAAAAAAAGAAAGATAGGGTGAAATAAAGGAAAGAAACTCATCCCAACATCAGATACTAAGTGAGCAGAGTGTTCATAGTGAGGATTTGAAATCGTATTCTAACCCACTATACCATACCACTTTCCTTGGTTCTTCTTTCTCTAACTAAATTATATTATTTTTCACATAGTGTTGTGGACACAGAAAATAGTATTTAATACACAAATACCATACTGTGTGTACAGTATTGATCATAGGAATATAAGTAAGTTCACCAATTCTGACCTATAAAGGGACTTTAGGAAACATTTACCTACTAAGAATGTAGTTCATTTCAACGTTGCTTTATTAAGGGCTCCTTATATTATCTCCTCACTATCATAACTTCAGTGCCTTAAAATGTTTTGCCTATAAAATAAATACACTTATTATGTAATAGGTAACAAAAATATGCACAAGCATGTTGCACAACTGTAAATAGAGATTGAAGCCATTTTCATTATTTTTTATCCAAAAATTAAAAGAAGCTTGGGCATCTCAGTCAATAGTAGTTTCCTACAAAAAGTTGACAGGGCCATCTCATGAGATATGACACAGTGTTTGCACTATGCTTACATCTCCAAGATACACAGGCCATTTATTATTGTTATATGGATGTAAGAGTAAAAGAAATTGAAGTTAAAAAGTGAAGGACCAGGTATTGTTAAATTCCTCTGCTACACCCTGAGGCAGTTAAGACAACGCCCTACTAGGCTATTTTGCTGATTCATAGCCTAGAGCATACAGGGCCCGAACCAATCAGTTTGAATGTGTACCTGCTTAGGAATAACCAATCACCCCTGCCCAATCTGTTCCCGCTAATAAATGTACAAATCATGTCTCAGATTTGTTGTTCAATTTTCCCGTGCCTCATGCTGATTTGTTCTGATGTATGCAAAGCCCCCGCCCTCCCCAAAAAGTGTACTTAAGCTCTGCTCAACCCCTGCTTGGGGCTCTTGGCTGCTCACCCTTCTTGAGTGGGCCGGGAGCCCCAGCGCGTTGGAATGGATCCCCAATAAACCCCCTTCTGCAATTGCATGAGTCAGTCTCTTGGTGGTCTCTTCCTCCGACGTTTCGCCAGACCCTTACATTTGGTGCGTTGGCCGGGAACTGCGCATCGCCGGACAGGGAGACCCCAACGGACTCCTTTTAGGGGGTAAATAAGTAAGGCGCCTCTTCTTCTTCTTCCTCCTCCTCTTCTTCTTCTCTTTCTTCTCTTTCTTGTTTTTCCTTTGTGATCGCTCAGGGCTTGGTTTTTGGCTCAGTGGAGTGCGTGAGCTCTCAGAGCTTTTCTGGTTTTTCGGTTTGGGTTGGCAGGGTGGCTGCCAGCGGAGAGCGTAAGTTCTCCCTGGCGGTGGTGGACAGACGTGTCCTGAAGCCACAGGCCACGTTCTCCAAGGGACGCCTTGGAGGACTCGGGGAGGGACGGAAGAGCCCTCATCTGGTAAAGGGACGGAAGTGCCCTTAGAGGGACGGAGGTGCCCTCGTCAGGTGTTCTGCTGCCAACCCGTCTGGCTTTGCCGGCTATTCTTTTTTTTCAGGTTAAGTTGACTGTCTGTCTTTAATTTTTGCTTCTGAACTTGTGTTAAACGTTTACTGTGTGTCTGTGTCACGTTTGTATTGTCTCTGTTTGAGCAACATCCAGTATGGGACAAAACCATACCACGCCTCTGTCCCTGACTCTTGAACATTGGACTGACGTCCATTCAAGGGCCCAGAATCTTTCTTTTTCAGTGAAACACCAGACCTGGCAGACACTCTGCACTTCAGAATGGCCCACCCTCGGAGTTAAATGGCCCCCAGGAGGGTCCTTCTACCTCCCTCTAATCTGCAAAGTCAGGGATATTGTCTTTCAGCCGGGGCCGCGTGGCCATCCAGATCAACAGCCATATATTTTAACCTTGCAGGACCTCTGTGAATTTCCTCCCACGTGGGTGAAGCCTTTTCTTGTCCCAGCTCCCATTCCAACCCCCTCCCCCACGATCCAATCACTCAAACCTTCCACTCCTCCCCCTGGTCCCTTCATTCTCCCTGAGTCACAGGACTCTTCTCCCCCTCCTTATCCTCTACCCATGCTCCCAAACCCCCAACCCATCCTAGATGACCCTCCCGCCGCTGACTCGGTTACCCCCGCCCCTAGAGGTAATTGGGTCAGACCCAAGCCCTCCCAGGGATTTCCCCGTGGCAGCAGCAATGGCAGCAGCGGCAGCAGCCCCTCCCCCACCGGAGAAACCTGAACCAGCTAAAGGAACCTGCAGGCGGCGGATAATGGAGAACTGGAAGCCCTGGTGATGCTTCCTCTTCGTCCCTATGGGCCCACGATAGATGATGGGCGCGGGGGAGAAATGCAGGCTTACCAATACTGGCCTTTCTCCTCCTCAGATCTGTACAACTGGAAAAATAACAATCCCCCTTTTTCTGAGGACCCCAGCGGACTTACAGGTTTAGTTGCTGATGTTCTCACACCAGCCCACTTGGGATGACTGCCAACAGCTTCTGGGGACTCTCTTCACAACAGAGGAATGGGAGAGAATCCTCTTGGAAGCCCGAAAGAATATTCTTGGACCAGAGGGGAGACCAACTCAACTCCCTAACATCATAAAAGCTGGCTTCCCCTTAAACCGACCCAACTGGGACCCTAACACCTTTGAAGGTAGGGAGCATCTGTCCACTTATCGCCGGGCTCTTGTAGTGTGTTTTTGAGCGGCCGCTAGGCGGCCAACTAATTTGGCCAAGGTAGGAGAGATAATTCAGGGACCCAATGAATCTCCCTCCATGTTTCTGGAGAGAATTATGAAAGCATATAGGAGATACACTCCCTTTAATCCTCAGGCAGAGGATCAAAAGGCATCTGTTGCAATGACTTTTGTTGGGCAGGCTGCCCTAGATATTAAGAAAAAGTTACAATGTTTAGATGGACTACAAGATATGACCTTAAGAGATTTAGTCAGAGAGGCTGAGAAAATATATTATAAGAGAGAAACTGAGGAAGAGAAGGAACAGAGGAGGGAGAAGGAAAGGGAACGCAAGGAAGATGAGAGAAACATAAGGCAGACTAAAGCATTGGCTAAGGTCCTGGTCACAGCCGCAGACAGGCCAGAAGTTAGAAAGCAGGGAGACAGAAAGGGATACCTGGGCCCACGCCAAAGGCTGTCCCTGGCCTCAGATCAATGTGCCTACTGTAAAAAAAAAAAGGACACTGGGCCAAAGAGGGCCCAAAAAGAGGCAATCACGTCAGCCCGCCATGCTGACTCTAAAAGATGATTAGGAAAGTCAGGGCTCGGATCCCCTCCCCGAGCTCAGGGTAACTTTTGAGGTGGAGGGGACCCCAGTGAACTTTGAAGTAGATACAGGAGCCGTATATTCAGCCCTCAAGGCCCCACTGGGCCCTCTATCTAATAAAAGATCCTTAGTTCAAGGGGCTAATGGCAGTAAATATCGGGCTTGGACAACAAAGAGGACTATGGACCTAGGAAGGGGAAAAGTTCACCACTCTTTCCTAGTAATCCCAGAATGCCCAGCCCCATTAATGGGCAGGGACCTACTCACCAAGCTCAGGGCTAAAATCACCTTTAACCCCGATGGTCCCCAAGTGGAGTTTCTGAACCCTTCAGTAAAGACCCCCATAGTCACGGCTTTGACTATGTCAGTAGAAGATGAACATCAACTCTTCACGGCCCCTGGGACCGATCAAACAGGTAGACTACCCCAGAGATGGATAAAAGATTATCCTAATGCCTGGGCAGAAACTTCTGGGTTAGGTCTAGCCATAAAACAACCTCCAGTAGTAGTAGAATTAAAAGCCTCTGCCTCTCCAATCAGGGTTAAACAATACCCTCTAAGCAAAGAAGCTAGGGATGGGATAAGACCCCATATTCAGAAATACCTGGCTCTTGGGGTCCTAAGGCCCTGTCAATCGGCCTGGAATACCCCCCTGTTACCAGTAAGAAAGCCAGGAATTGGGGACTACCGTCCTGTTCAAGACTTAAGAGAGATCAACAACAGAGTGCAGGACATTCACCCCACGGTGCCTAATCCATATAATTTGCTTAGCACTCTGAATCCGGAGCAGAAATGGCACACTGTGCTGGACTTAAAAGATGCTTTCTTCTGCTTGCCCCTACATAAGGACAGTCAGTTGTTGTTTGATAGACCCAGAAATAGGAACATCTGGCCAACTAACCTGGACTAGACTCCCACAGGGGTTCAAAAACTCCCCCACTCTCTTTGATGAAGCTCTCCACAGGGACCTCAACGACTTCAGAACTGCACACCCCGAAGTCACCCTACTCCAATATGTGGATGATCTGCTGCTGGCAGCCAATACCAAGGAGAACTGTGAGTCTGGGACCCAAGCACTATTATCCCAGCTTGCTCAGCTCGGATACAGGGCTTCTGCCAAAAAAGGCCCAAATTTGTCAACAAGAAGTAATCTTCCTGGGTTATTCACTTAGGGGTGGCAAACGATGGCTTACTGAACCCAGAAAACGAACTGTTGTGCAGATACCGCCCTCATCTGATAAGAGACAGCTCAGAGAGTTTCTTGGGACTGCCGGCTTTTGTAGGTTATGGATTCCTGGGTTTGTGTCTTTGGCTGCCCCTTTATACCCGCTGATAAAGGGGGATGCCCAATTCCAATGGACCCCTGAACACCAACAGGCTTTTGATAATATCAAAAAGGTGCTGCTATCCGCCCCAGCCTTAGCTCTCCCAGATGTAAAAAAAAACCCTTCACTCTCTACATCGAGGAAAAGAAAGGAATAGCACGGGGAGTGCTCACTCAGACTTTGGGACCTTGGAAAAGGCTGGTAGCATACTTATCAAAAAAATTGGACCCAGTGGCTAGCGGGTGGCCCCATTGCCTAGGGCTATAGCAGCAGCAGCCCTTCTAACAAAGGATGCTGATAAGTTAACACTGGGGCAGAAGCTAACCATCATAGCCCCCCATGCCCTGGAGAGCATCATCCGTCAGCCTCCAGACAGATGGCTATCAAACTTCAGAATAACCCATTACCAGAGCCTCTTGCTTGACAAGGACAGAATAACACTGGGACCCCCTGCTCCACTCAACCCGGCTACACTGCTGCCAGAAGAATCATCAGGACCCGTCGCTCATGATTGTCAACACATACTGGCAGAGGAGACCAATGTACGGCGAGACTTAAAGGATCAGCCACTGCCCCGCCCTGAGGTCGTATGGTTTATGGATGGGAGCAGCTTCCTCCAAGATGGTAAGCGGCAGGCTGGAGCAGCAGTAATTAGCAAAACTAATGTTATCTGGTCTTCTGGTCTTCCAGAAGGAACATCAGCTCAAAAAGCAGAGCTAATTGCCCTTACAAAAGCATTGGAGCTAGCATCAGGCAAAAGAGCCACCATATACACTGATAGCCACTATGCATTCGCCACTGCTCATGTGCATGGGGCTACTTACCAGCAAAGGGGGCTATTAACCTCCCCTGGGAAGGAAATAAAGAACAAAGATGAGATCCTCCACCTTCTCTCGGCAGTAAAAGGCCCTAAAGAACTAGCTATAGTGCACTGTCGGGGCACCAGAAGGGGAATGACCCCGTGGCAGTTGGAAACAGACGGGCAGATGAGGAAGCTAAGCTGGCAGCCCTAAACGGAGTGACCCTGTTAACTGTTTCCACGCCGGGGGAACAACAACCAGGAAACTTGGCTGCACGGGAACATTCAGGCAACTTATGGCCTGGGGACATGGACACCGAACTCCGGGATCCTACAGAGCCAAGTTCACAATTCCAAAAAGCCCAACTTTACATCAAAGATGTTCACCAGCTCACCCATTTAGGCTCAAAGAAGTTACAGGCACTCTTGAAGGACAAAAGAAAGGACTTATTGTTGACTGGCTCACAAAGAAAAGAAATAGCTGAGCAGGTGACCAGAGCTTGTCAAGTCTGTCAATTAGTTAATGCATACCCATCCAAGCTTCCTGTAGGAAAGCGCTTATGAGGGACCAGACCCGGACAGTTCTGGGAAGTGGACTTTACTGAAATCAAGCCAGCAAGGTATGGACTTAAGTATCTCCTAGTCTTTGTAGATACTTTTTCAGGATGGGTCGAAGCCTTCCCCACGAAGAAAGAAACTGCTCAGATGGTGGTCAAAAAGATTCTGGAAGACATCTTTCCAAGATTTGGACTGCCTAAGGTAATGGGCTCCGATAACAGACCGGCATTTGTGGCCCAGGTAAGTCAGGGATTGGCCAGGACCCTGGGGATAATTGGAAGTTACATTGTGCCTATAGACCCCAGAGCTCAGGACAGGTAGAAAGGATGAATAGAACCATCAAAGAGACCTTAACAAAATTAAGCTTGGAGACCGGCATAAAAGATTGGACTATGCTCCTACCTTATGCACTGTTTCGTGCAAGAAATACCCCCTCCATCTCTTTGTGTAACCTTACCCCCTATGAAATTCTCTATGGTGCCCCTCCTCCAATCAGGGACTTGACCCCAACCCTGAGACTTAACGATTCCTTTCACACCCCCTTGCTTAACAGACTTAAAGCCCTTGAACAAACCCAGCGATACCTGTGGAAACAGTTGGCCACTGCTTATCAGCCCGGAGATAAGGGAACCCCACACCGATATCAAGTGGATCAAGTGGGAGACTTCGTCTTCGTGAGACGACATCAGGTGTCATCCCTGGAACCCCGCTAGAAAGGACCATACCAGGTGCTGCTTATAACGCCTACAGCGGTGAAAGTAGATGGGATCACTCCCTGGATCCATGCCTTCCATCTCAAGCCTGTGCCCTGTCCAGACTCCGGCTGGAAACTGGAACAGACTGGTAACCCTCTCAAGTTGTGTGTCCGTCGTGTGGGTAGGGCTATGGATTCTTCCCCTGACCACCTGCAGCCCTAATCCCCATCAGCCTGTTCAACAACACTGGCAGATTATAAATCCCACTGGACAAGTAGTATGGTCTATTTCACATATAGCCCCCCTATGGACTTGGTGGCTATCTCTCCATCCAGACATTTGTCAACTGGCCATAGGCCTCTCTGACTGGGACCTCCCTGACATAGAGGACCCCACACAGATCCCGTTTGACCCCAAGCCAGGGCAACATTCCCCACACCATATGTATCATGGATGTCATTGCCCCTATCATAGGTGTAGACTAGCCAGTCTTGATTATTATGTGTGCCCAGCTGATTTCCGAAGCCGCAAACAGGTCCGAATCTGTGGAGGGCCCAATGACTTCAATTGCAAATCTTGGGGTTGTGAACAAACGGGAGCTGCATGGTGGAAACCAAACTCCCCAGACAGCATGATTCAGGTAGGGCGAAATGACACCTGGATACACCCTAGGAACTGTTTAACTAGCCGAGTGTCAAACACTCGCTGTGGAAAAAAATATTCTATGTAACCCCCTCAATATAACTTTCATCTCCAAAGCAAGGGGCTACCTCAGGACAACATGGCTTACAGGAAATAACTGGGGAATGCGGTTCTATGTTTATGGCCCCACTTATGACTTTGGTCTCTGGTTCACCAGACTTAAGCAGGAAGAAAATCCCACAATAGGGCCCAATCCCCTCAAGCCAGGAATTAAGCATCCCAAACCCCCTTTGCTTAGAACTACCAGAACCCCTCTTCTATCTCAATCCTCCAGGTTTCCGTCTTTGTCTACTTCCCCAGTCCGGAGTATAGCTGACTCCTCCCCCTGGGAATTAATTAAAGGAACCTTCGCGGTACTGAATTCCACACAGCCAGACCTCACCCAATCCTGCTGGCTATGCCTCTCTGCCACGACCCCTTATTATGAAGGAATAGCAGTTAATGGGACTTATGCTGTGAAGACGCAGAGTTCCACCTGTAGTTGGGGCAAAAATCCAAAGTTAACTCTCCCAGAAGTAACCAGGACAGGTTTATGTCTAGGGTCCCCACCCAAAAGTAAACAGCACATATGCACCCAGATAGGAGAAATCAATGTCACGCAGGGCTTTCTAGTCCCTGAGAAAGGAACCTGGTGGGCGTGTGACTCAGGATTAACTCCTTGCATTTCAGTCCAGGTGTTTGACAGCTCAGTAAATTATTGTGTGATGGTGCAAGTACTCCCCAGGGTGCTTTTTCATGATGCAGAATCATTTGAAGGTATAGTAGGGGGACAAATAACCCGTTTCCACCAGGAACCAGTGTCCCTCACTCTAGCCATATTGTTGGGGATAGGAGCTGCTGCAGGAGTAGGTACGGGAGCAGCTGCTATGATCTGGGGGTCACAACAAATGGCCCAGTTAGAAACAGTGATAGATCAGGGCTTGAAAACATGAGAGACTTCTATCACAGCCTTGCAAGAATCTTTAACCTCTCTCTCTGAGGTTGTTTTGCAGAACAGGCGGGGGTTAGATCTTCTCTTTATGAGGGAAGGAGGCCTCTGTGTAGCACCAAGGGAAGAATGTTGTTTTTATACTGACCATACTGGAGTTGTAAAAGAATCTATGAGTAAATTAAGAAAACGCCTTGAAGAGTGCCAAAGAAAAAGGGAAACTCAACAAGGGTGGTTTGAGTCTTGGTTTGCCCAGTCCCCCTGGTTAACTACACTCCTATCAGCCCTAGCCAGACCCTTGATCATTCTTATGCTGTTACTGACTGTGGATCCCTGTGTGCTTAACCGCATAGTTTCTTTCCTCCAGGCTCAGATAGGACAAGTGTAACTCATGGTAATCAGGCAGCAATATGCTCCACTGGCAGAAATGGAAAATGAGACCCCTCAATAATTATGATCTATCACTTTTAAGATTAAAAGTAGTTGGAAAAAGGAGTGGGGAATGTAAGAGTAAAAGAAATTGAAGTTAAAAAGTGAAGGACCAGGTATTGTTAAATTCCTCTGCTACACCCTGAGGCAGTTAAGACAACGCCCTACTAGGCTATTTTGCTGATTCATAGCCTAGAGCATACAGGGCCCGAACCAATCAGTTTGAATGTGTACCTGCTTAGGAATAACCAATCACCCCTGCCCAATCTGTTCCCGCTAATAAATGTACAAATCATGTCTCAGATTTGTTGTTCAATTTTCCCGTGCCTCATGCTGATTTGTTCTGATGTATGCAAAGCCCCCGCCCTCCCCAAAAAGTGTACTTAAGCTCTGCTCAACCCCTGCTTGGGGCTCTTGGCTGCTCACCCTTCTTGAGTGGGCCGGGAGCCCCAGCGCGTTGGAATGGATCCCCAATAAACCCCCTTCTGCAATTGCATGAGTCAGTCTCTTGGTGGTCTCTTCCTCCGACGTTTCGCCAGACCCTTACATGGACACATTGTATTATTTTGTGTAAATGTATAGAAAGGATGACTTTATTGCCACTCACTATTGCCTGGATTCCTTTACTTTGAAATTATTAAAATCTGGGGATATGGTTACACAAATTCAATGTTTTGCTTTACTATGTTCAAAACAATCCCTCCTCTCCATTCCCTCTGCTGCTAACCCAAAAGGAGACTCAAGTTTCAGTTCCATAAACACATATGATTTAAACACATATGATAACAACCATTATATTAGATGTTGAATTTTCAAAAATATATACCATGGAAAATTGCCCTTGAAGATCTCACTCGCTGTTCAGTTAAGAGAGGAAGACATGTGGACAGAAGAGTAAACTCTATGTGGCACATGTCAGTGTGGAGAGATCTGCAGCAATTGTACAAAGGAACACATGAATGAGTCAGAGCTTCATAATCATTTTCAACATGTGTTGTTCATTCTTGCTGTAGCTATATTTATTAGGCCCCTACCAGTGTACTAAAATAGTGATAAACATGACCTCTAACCTCCTAGAGTTTTCCATTGAGGCAAAAAGAAAAAAAAAAAAACATTTTAAACACTGTTAAACACACTCCAACACATGCATCTGAGCATACCATGTATATGTGTATTATGGGTGTGAAAAGGGAAAGGCTGGTATGCTGCAAGAGAGAACAACAAAGGAGCATAATAGAGTGTCACTTCAGGCTCCTCTGAGGAAGTTGTTATTTAAACCAATACCAAAACATAAACAGAACTTAGCCAACTAAAAAGACAGGTGGTGAGAGAATAGGAGAAAGAACTTTCTAGCCCCAGGGATTCAGTTTGCACTATGCACATTTCTGCAGATGTTCCATGCTGCAGAGCTGGATGTCAGCTAATTCCATGCTGCAGTCTCCTAATATCCTTCACCACTACTAATCTGTGTGACCAAGAGAATCCGGCATATACCAGATTTAGAATGTGCACATCCCTAGTCCTGATAACATGTTGATCTCTTCACCTTTCCTGTGTGGGACTCTGTGGCATACCTTCCACCCTTACCTCCACATCATTTACACACTCAACTCCCAGACTCTGTATCCTCCTTCAGAGAACATTGTTGCTCCTCACCAGCAATACAGCCCATCTCACCCTTCACTGGGACTGGGACACATAGCCCATCAAACTCTCCTGTTCTCTCTTCTGGAATATTATCAGGGATGAAGACAAATGGAGAATCATTCAAGCTCCAATATTTTTTTAAAAAATTCAAATACAATTTTTGTAATATATCTAAGATTATGAGTAATGAGGAAAATTGACCTTGCTTCTTACAGTATATGGGAAGATGGTTAGTGAAGCTGGTAAATCTCATCCAAGAGAATGGAGAAGGCTTCCACATTCAGGTAAAATTCTGAAGACAGTCATTGCCTAGAGAATGAATTCCACTTTTCAATAGCAGAAAACAATTACAAACAACAAAGCTTTAACTACACAGTAGTAGCCAAACTCAACAGAAGTCAACCAGAAAGGCAGGGGTCTAAGGGCAGTTTTGGGTAATGCAGGAGCTAGTTAAGAAGGAAACAGAAATTGTCTGGGTCTCAAAGGAATACACTGTGTAAATTGCATGGTGACCACAGAGAGCTCTGGGGTTAAACATAAAGAAAACATAGTCCTTATAAGACTGAGCACTAGTGTTTTAAACTACATAAATGTGTGCATATTTCAGTTAGGGTAGGAGATGTGGCTCCTGCTGCCAACTTAAGGCCAAGGCAGCTGACTCTAGCCCTTTTTTGGGTTGTTTTATTTAATCTTGCCTGGCTAGAGCCCAACTCTTCTGTGAAATGACTTAGCTTCCGCCCCCAGTTCCTCATTCCCCATCCCAGGTTTCCGGACTGGACCAGCAGGAGGGATAAAAGAGGCGGGGACATCGCTGGAGCCGCTGGCCTGGGAACCCTAGCCCCCACTTGCCCTGAGCACTGGAATCCTGCTGGACACTCTAGGACATGGGCCTCATATTGCGCTCCTGCAGCCTCTGCCCCCAGCTCAACCCTGGGCTGCTGCTCCTGGGACTATTGCTCCTATCAGCTGTGGTCACAGTCGCCAGGAGAGGTGAGAGCAGAAGTAAAGCAGGGAGGAACTGACCCATGGGAGCAGTGGGAATTGATTCTGGGAACCCCTGGGGGGGCTGAGGCAGTGTCCTTAATGTTAATGGTTCCAGCTCTATTGTCCTGGACTTGCAAAGTGTGCGGGCACTGAGTCAATGTACCTTCCTTCTGGAAATGCAATTCGGGGCTAAGGAAATGAAGGCCAAGAGCAGGTGGGGGTGGGGCTGGGAGATTCCCCAGGTGCCTCTGGCCACTCCTGAAATCCTCCTCCCTCCCCTACTCCTGGCTCCCACCCTCTCTGCCACCCTGCAGAAGATGGGGACTCTCACTGTGTGTGTGTAAAAACCACATCCAAAGTCAATGCTGAAAACATCTTCAAACTGGAGGTGATCAAGGCAGGACCCCACTGTCCCACCGCCCAGATGATGTGAGTTTTGGCCCTGGGCAGTTGGTGCTGCCTTTTGCCTCTCTGTCCCTCTGTCCCTCTGTCTGATCTTGTTTTGGAATCAGGGCACCAAAGGTGCATCTCTTTGCTTTTTGCTGCAGAGCTACACTGAAGAGTGGAAGGAAAATTTGCCTTGAACGACAGGTCACCCTCTTTAAGAGATTAATGAAGAAACTCCTGGACAGTTAATTTCTACCTGGCTAAATGTGTATTTTGCTATAAACATGTTTGGTGTTCCCCCCCCCCGCCCCACACACACACACACATTCGCTTTAACTAAAAAAGAATCTTCTAATGCTTATATTATCCTTCAAATCTTAAATAAATAAATAATATGAATCAAGTTGTGATTTTGTCAAAATATTGCTTCATAATAGAGCAGAAAACAGTGATGCCATAACATATTTTCTTACAAGAAAACACCTCAAGAATTTTAAGCAAAAAAAAAAAAAATGTTTTGAAGGAGGGTTTTTTATAAGGAATAAATTTGCTTGGTGCTACACGTTGTCTGATAGATATTTGCATGTTTATGTGACTGCATTACTTAATATATGCATATTCACTGTATGTGTTACCTTTGTTAATAATAGCATTTAAGCATTACTAGTCTCCTAGGCTCTTTTTTTTTTAAATTAAGTAAATAAATCAGACTCTGAATTTATCCCTTTAAGACTTAGACTCTACTACATTATTATTAGAAAATTAATGAAAATAGAATTTGAAAAGAATAGTTAATGTTGCTCTATTAATACTTTAAGAAACTGCATTAAAATAGCTTAATCTTTATAAGGTTTTTTGAAAATGTTGATATTCTACGAAAATGAAAATTAAAAACAGTTTTTGTATTCATAATGCTGCCTACAATGGATCCCTATTTTGTAAACCTACCAGTTTAGTTCTTATTATATTTACATGTTAGTATTCCTCTAAGCATGCAGATGTCTTGAATAGAATTTTTTTTCCCTGGGCATTTTCAGGTTGAGGAGTTGCCTTGTTTGCAGTTCACTATTCTCCCTTGCATTCCCTAACATTAGAGGTGTTAAGATTACATGTTCAACAGCCATGGAACCAGGAGCAGTGCAAGCTGATGTTTTCATTCACACTTTGGGAAGATGTTACTACACTTTGGGGAGAAAAGAAGATGTTGCAACATGGGTATATTAGTTACCTATTGCTTGTGTAACACATTCTCCCAAACTCAGTGGCTTACACAACACTTATCTATTATCTCACAGTCCTGAAGGTCACAAATTCAAAATGAGTCTTAATGGGCTGAACTCAGCATGTCCTCAGGCTGTGTGCCTTCTAGCTTTAGAGGGCAGTCTTTCTCCTTACCTTTCTCAGCCTCTAGAAGCCACCTCCATTCCTTGGCTTGGGGCCCTTTCTTCCAAGTTTGAAGTGTATCATTCCAGCCTCAGCTTTTGTTGTCACATCTCCCCTCTCCTCTGACATTCTCTAAAAAGGAGCTGTGTGTACACATTGGGCTCATTTGGATCAACCAGAATAACCTCACTATCTTAACATCCTAACACATGTATGAAAATTTTTTCTAGCCATATGAGGTAACCTAGTCATGGGTTTCAGGCATCAAGCCATGGGAATCTTGGGAGTAGGGGACATTATTCAGTCTACCACAATTGGCAAGAAGGCAAAATCTAGTTGAGGCAGAAGGCAGCCACAGATGCTGGCTTAGGAACTAAGGCAATTTCAACCTAAGGTGACAATGTTTGTATAGTGGTATGTTTAAACTCCTAAGGGAAATGAGACTATGATGCCATTTAGTCTCTTGGGAAAAAGGGACACCTTAGGATGACAAATTAATTAAAATAGACACAATTTCTAGAGGCTTATGAAGTGCCAAAACATCATCTAAAATGTTTTACCCACACTGCAAATTGGGTAATATTATTCGCATCACAGAGTTGAGGTAACTGCCTAGGAAAGGCCACAGCTTGTTAGAAGCTGTATAAATCAGTCTGGTTCTTATCTCCCTGCTCTGGGTTTCACTTTGTGCTTTCACACAAGCAAGTAGCATGGTAGCCCAAGCTTCATAAAGAAATGATCCCATAAACTGGCTCTTGAAGATGGATTAGGGTTTGTTAGTGGGTCAAAGGGAAGAGTGGTACTACCACAACATGAAAAACTAGACAGAAAGATGCATGATTGTCAAGTCCTCGGCATATTTGGACAGAAGCTCATAGTTCTGCAGGGCTGCAGTCTATGGGGAAAGAGAGTGAACAATGGTCTGTCCTTTAGTTTTCATCCACTTGGTGCTTTTCCCTACCTGTATAGCTTTCATGCATTCTTACCTAAATTATCTTTCACAACACAGATATAATTATGGCACTTCCCTTCATAAAACAAAATGCAAAGCTACATTCACTTTCCCTCTGTGCCTTGTTACCTCATCCATGAAGTAGGAACAATCTGAGTATATGCTTCATGGGTTATTGTGAGGACTAAAGAAGTGGCATCTGTAAAACATTTGATGTAGTTCTTCATGCTTAAGAACACCAAATATTAATTCTTGCTATCAATAATGCTTCCAAAATACCATCTCAGTCAGTTTGGAGTGTTGTGTTTAGCAAAGCAATTTTTTGTGATAGATAGCAATACAGGGTCGCAATAGCACCAGTGTTCTTCAGATCAAATGAACATTTTTGGAGAAAACATTGGAAAGGAGATGAGAGTGGTGTGATTTATTTTGCCCATTCCTCTTCTGCTGTCTGTCTCAAACAACACACTCAGGTGTATTCCATAACAGTGGTGAGTTAAAGGGACAAAGGTCACAACAAATTTTTCCAAGTGAACCAGTGCTGGAATATTGGGGCCTCATATGTCTTTACTTAAGAATTACTGTGGTCTAACTATTCTGAGAACACTTTCAAGTTGCTGTCTTTATCAGCAAGGGCATTGAGAGAGGTCTTCCTTACCAGGAAAAGCCCAACACACTCACACACAATTCCCTGTTGTTCAGGCATCTATGGAGTAATAAGCTTGAGTGTACTTGAACTGTCCATCCATCCCTTCCCTCCCAAGCCTGGTGTTGGTTGGAGGCAGGCAGTGGGAAATGTCCACAAACTAGACACTTTCCTCCAGTCACGGTCCCTATCAACAAAACAAAACCACCAAAAGATATTTTGCTCCCAGAAGTTGTTCTGCCATTTTTGAATCTTTCCTCTCTTTTTTCTTCTAAGGCCTTTGTGGTAACAGTTTCCTCTGTAATATGAAGAACGTTGAAGGCTTACTTGAATTTAAAGATGTATCC
The DNA here is from genome assembly GCF_048772815.1 of Callospermophilus lateralis. NCBI lineage: Eukaryota > Metazoa > Chordata > Mammalia > Rodentia > Sciuridae > Callospermophilus > Callospermophilus lateralis. The sequence continues at coordinate 56,042,270 of NC_135312.1, read as the reverse complement.
ACAGTTTTCTCATTATAAAGGATGTGATACTACAGATAATAGCACATAAAGAGAAAACAAATATTCTTAAAAAACTATAATTTCACCACTCAGAAGTATCCTTTTCCTTTATTCAAAGTACTGGTCATATGATATGGTTATAAGATGAACAGTTAAATTTCAATAAAGTGTCATTTGTTCTCACAGATTCATAAAAGAAACAGTAATTACTTGATCATATTTCAAGGAGTTAGGGAGTATTCCTGTCCCAATTTTATAGATATAAAACCAAGTTCCAGTATAATAGAAAAAGTTTTCTTTGGCCAGGGAATGAATGGCAAATCCATGTGATCTAGTAATCTAGTATTCATTATATCATTCATATGATATAAATATATATACTGTGAATGCATATATTCATTGTGTATTTATGTATGCATGTATATAGTTCCACATATATACATCTATATACAGATATGCCCAAACCTGCTCACACACACATAAAAGTTTCAAAATACAATAAATACACTTGTTTTATACTGTGGAATCCTGGTACTTCATTTTCTGCACTATGCTATCCTACTTTTAAAAAATGTTGACCAAAACTCTATGATTTCATGACTCACTGCTGGAGATGGATGATAGTATAAAAGCACTTTAATTAGAGTCAAGTTCTTATGTATCTTATTGAGTTCACACTCTAGAGAAGGCACCTGGAGAGTCAGCAGACATAAAATGAGCAGGGCCAGCTGCGTAGTTCAATCTGCTTGGCCACGTATCCTCTTCCTTCATTCTCACCCCAGCTTGGGTTGAATTCCCATGACAAGCAGAATTTGACTGTAACTGAAATATCAAACAATCACTGATGGTGTAAAAAGCATGAGCATACTCTAGTGTCTATGAATAACATGGTGAGAAATCGTAGCCTAACAAGGTTAGCAGTTGGGAAGAATGTCTTTAATGTTCAATTAACTATCTGCTGGCTAGATGCCTTTTGCTTAGCCTTCAACTACACCATTGCATCAGCAGGACTAAGTGCATTATTGTTCCTCTTCATGTAGTTAATATTTGACAAATATTTATTTAGCCCTGGTCTGTCAGGTATTTATCTGGAATTGAAAGTGAAGAGAGGGAATAGTTTGACCATTATTCCCTGATGTAAAGTAGGAAAAACAGAAAAGTGCATATTCACAATCTAGCTTAATAGTCATTCTAGTGATGGAGGTATGCATACATTGCCTTATTCCTTCTTTGATAATAGTTCCTATAGTTTTCTCTAACATACTGGTAGAAGAAGACTGATTCTGCAACACAGATGGTAAGTGAAAGCTAATTGTTCCAACTTTGCTTGATGACTACTCTGCCTGCAAGTTTTACAGCCCTATCATCACAAAATGCCAGATAAATGTGTAATCCCATGTTGTATCTGCTACAGAGAAGAAATAAATATTTGGCATGGCTTGAACATATCTCCCAGGTTTTACATGATGGGACTTAATCCTCAATAGAATAGTCTTAAAGGGGGATTTTTTAAAAGGTAGTCATGAGGATTCTGTCTCCTGAATGGATTAGTACCATTATCACAGCAGCATGGGGTTGGGTTCCTTTTAAGGGATGAATTCTTGAGTCCAGCCCCTTTCTCTCCCTCTCCTGCACCACTCTCTCCTTCACATTGTGATGCCTTCTGCCATGTTATGGTGCAGCAAGTAAGCCCTCCACAGGTTTAGCTCCTCAATCTTGGATTTGCAAGCCTCCAGAACCACCAAGAGCCAAATAAATTTCCATCTATTGTAAGTTCATTCAGTCTGTGATATCCTGTTACAACAGCATAAAAAAGACTGAAATTGTTACATCAAAATCTTCTTTCTTTGTTGTTGTTGTTGTTGTTTACTAGGAAGATAGTTAAGCCAGGTTCCCAATCATCAGATGTCCTGTATATTTTATAAACTTTAGATATATTGGTTGATAAACATTGTGGTTTTGTTATTTGAATCTTTTAGTTGCTACCAACAGTGGAAAGTACCCCTGTGTCTGTCATATTCAACTTTTTCTAACTAGCTGCCTGTATGCAAGCTTTGGATTGTGATTCTGTGTGGGAAAATTCTGGCGTGTTGGCCTTGTTCTTAATGGGTTATGTATTGGGTCAAGGATTGTGGCCACCAATTTTTGGGATGGCATGTGCTCTTGTGCAAATCTCTAAGGAAAGGGAAGAAAAGTAGTATTCACTTGTAAGATTTCAATTCTGAATCAGACCCCATGCTGAATCCTACTATTAATGTGATTTACTCCTTTAGTTACCGTGCATGGTGGCCACCGTAGTCCTGGTTTTGGAAATGAGGTAACTGAGTAGACTAAGGGTCACACAGAATCAAAATTAAGATTTAATCCAAAGGAGTTGTCTTATCCTATTTTGTATTGCTGAAATTGAATAGCACAAAGTACGTAACTTATAAATAGAAGAAACCTATTTCTTAGAATATTGGAGGCTGAAAAGTCCAAGGTCAAGGGGCCACATATGATGAGAAGCTTATTGCTATTTCAAACATGACAGTGGGATGACACGATGAGAAAGCCCATGAGAGAGGGCCACGGGAGGAGCAAGAGAGAGCCAAGAAAGTTGAGTATATTTTTACAACAACCCACTCTCCCCATTACTAAGCCACTCCTGCCACAATGGCATTGATCCATTCAAAACAGTGGAGCCCTTATTACCCATGTCCCAATTACCATCACAGTGGCACTTACATTTCAACATGTGCTTTGAAGGCATTTTAGTCAGCTTTTTCACTGATGTGACTGAAAGATCCAACCAGAATAACTTTAAAGGAGGAAAAGTTTATTTGGGGACCCACAGTTTCAGAGATCTCAATTCACAGACAGCAGGCTCCATTCCTCAGGGCTAGAGGTTAGACTGGACATCATGGGGGAAGAGTGTGGCAGAGAAAAGCAGCTCACATGATGATCAGGAAGCAGAGAGAGACTCCACTCACAAAACCATGCCCCAATTCCCACCTACTCCAGTCACACCCTAGTACTTCAGTTACCACTCAGTGAATCCCTATTAGGGGATTAATTCACTGGTAGGGTTAAGTCTCTTATACCCCAATCATTTCTCCTCTGAGAAATTCAAGAGCATTGTCTCATGCATGAGCTTTTGGGGGACACCTCACATCCAAATCATAACAGAAAGGGAGACTCAACTTATTAGCCCATTGGGTTAATGTTACCATTTATGAGAGAATATAACACAAAGAGAAATATGGGGAAAAAATCAGTATAAAACTGCTAAACTCACTAAATTAATATGTTTGTTTTTTCCAAAGCGCCCTGGAAAGCAATGTACTTTCTGCCCTTGATTAAGTTCCCATTAGAGACAAATTTAATGGTGAAGCAGAACAGGCAGTGAATATAATAGGACAAGGAGCTAGCACCTCATATAGACACCTACTTGTTGTAATATCTCTATGTCAAAAAATGCTTGTAATGAGAATCCCTACCCAGGTCAGTGGGTGAGAATAAAGGAAGAGGATACCTGGCCAAGCAGATTGAACTACGCAGCTGGCCCTGCTCATTTCATGCCTGCTGACTCTCCAGGTACCTTCTCTAGAGTGTGGACTCAATAGGAGACATAAGAACTTGACTCTAATTAAAGTGCTTTTATACTAACATCCATGTCCAGCAGTGAGTCATGAAATTATAGAGTTGTGGTCAACATTTTTAAAAGTAGGATAGCATAGTGCAGAAAATAAAATACCAGGATTCACAGTATAAAGCAATTGTAAGTATTGTATTTTGAAATTTTTATGTGTGTGTGAGCATGTGTGGGCATACCTGTATATAGATGTATACATGTGGAACTATATACATGCATACATAAATACACAATGAATATATGCATAGTGTATATATATATATATATATATATATATATATATATATATGAATTATATAAATGAATGCTAGATTACTAGATCACATGGATTTGCCATTCATTCCCTGGCTAAAGAAAACTTATTCTATTATACTGGAACTTGGTTTTCTATCTGTAAAATTGGGACAGGAATGCTCCCTAACTCCTTGAAATATAATCAAGTAATTACTGTTTCTTTTATGAATCTGTGAGAACAAAAGACACTTTATTGAAATTTAACTGTTCATCTTATAACCATATCATATGACCAGTACTTTGAAAAAGGAAAAGGATACTTCTGAGTGGTGAAATTATAGTTTTTTAAGAATATTTGTTTTCTCTTTATGTGCTATTATCTGTAGTATCACATCCTTTATAATGAGGAAACTGTGGATACATCTTTAAATTCAAGTAAGCCTTCAACGTTCTTCATATTACAGAGGAAACTGTTACCACAAAGGCCTTAGAAGAAAAAAGAGAGGAAAGATTCAAAAATGGCAGAACAACTTCTGGGGGCAAAATATCTTTTGGTGGTTTTGTTTTGTTGATAGGGATCATGACAGGAGGTAAGTGCCTAGTTCCTGCCTTTTTTCCCACTGCCTGCCTCCAACCAACACCAGACTTGGGAGGGAAGGGGTGGATGGACAATTCAAGTACACTCAAGTTTATTACTCCATAGATGCCTGAACAACAGGGAATTGTGTGTGTGTGTGTGTGTGTGTGTGTGTGTGTGTGTGTTGGGCTTTTCCTGGTAAGGAGGACCTCTCCCAATGCCCTTGCTGATAAAGACAGCAATTTGAAAGTGTTCTCAGAATAGTTAGACCACAGTAATTCTGAAGTAAAGACATATGAGGCCCCAAGATTCCAGCACTGGTTCACTTGGAAAAATTTGTTGTGACCTTTGTCCCTTTAACTCACCTCTGTTATGGAATACACCTGAGTGTGTTGATTGAGACAGACAGCAGAAGAGGAATGGGCAAAATAAATCACACCACTCTCATCTCCTTTTCAACGTTTTCTCCAAAAAAGTTCATTTGATCTGAAGAACACTGGTGCTATTGCAACCCTGTATTGCTATCTATCACAAAAAATTGCTTTGCTAAACACAACACTCCAAACTGACTGAGATGGTATTTTGGAAGCATTATTGATAGCAAGAATTAATATTTGGTGTTCTTAAGCATAAAGAACTACATCAAATGTTTTACAGATGCCACTTCTTTAGTCCTCACAATAACCCATGAAGCATATACTCAGATTGTTCCCACTTCATGGATGAGGTAACAAGGCACAGAGGGAAAGTGAATGTAGCACAGCCTTGAGAGCCATGCTAAGGGCTTTGAGTTTTGTTTTATGAAGGGAAGTGCCATAATTATATCTGTGTTTTGAGAGATAATTTAGGTAAGAATGCATGAAAGCTATACAGGAAGGGAAAAGCACCAAGTGGATGAAAACTAAATGGGAGACCATTGTTCATTCTCTTTCCCCATGGACTGCAGCCCTGCAGAACTATAAGCTTCTGTCCAAATATGCCGAGGACTTGACTATCGTGCATCTTTCTGTCTAGTTTTTCATGTTGTGGTAGTACCACTCTTCCCTTTGACCCACTAGCAAACCCTAATCCATCTACTAGAGTCAGTTTATGGGGTCATTCCTTTATGAAGCATGGGCTACCATGCTACTTGCTTGTGTGAAATCTCAATGTGAAACCCAGAGCAGGGAGTTAGGAATCAGACTGCTTTGTATAACTTCTAACAAGCTGTGGCCTTTCCTAGACAGTTACCTCAACTCTGTAATTGGAATAATATTACCTAACTTGCAATGTGGGTGTAGAAATTTTAGATGATGTTTTGGCACTTTATAAGCCTCTAGAAATTGTGTCTATTTTAATTAATTTGTTATCCTAAGGTGTCCCTTTTCCCAAGAGACTGAATGGCATCATAGTCTCATTTCCCTCAGGAGTTTAAACATACCATTATACAAACATTGTCACCTTAGGTCGAAATTGCCTTAGTTCCTAAGCCAGCATCTGTGGCTGCCTTCTGCCTCAACTAGATTCTGCCTTCTTGCCCATTGTGGTAGGCTGAATAATGTCCCCTACTCCCAAGATTCCCATGGCTTGATGCCTGAAACCTATGACTAGGTTACCTCAAATGGCTAGAAAAAAATTTTCATACATGTGTTAGGATGTTAAGATAGTGAGGTTATTCTGGTTGATCCAAATGAGCCCAATGTGTACACACAGCTCCTTATTAGAGAATGTCAGAGGAGAGGGAGATGTGACAACAAAAGTTGAGGCTGGAATGATAAGCTTCAAACTTAGAAGAAAGGGCCCCAAGCCAAGGAATGGAGGTGGCTTCTAGAGGCTGAGAAAGGTAAGGAGAAAGATGTGCCTTCTAAAGCCAGAAGGCACACAGCCCTGAGGACATGTTGAGTTCAGCCCATTAAGACTTATTTTGAATTTGTGACCTTCAGGACTGTGAGAAATAGATTTGTGTTGTGTAAGCCACTGAGTTTGTGAGAATTTGTTACACAAGCAATAGGTAACTAATATACCCATGTTGCAACATCTTCTTTTCTCCCCAAAGTGTAGTAACATCTTCCCAAAGTGTGAATGAAAACATCAGCTTGCACTGCTCCTGGTTCCATGGCTGTTGAACATGTAACCTCTAATATTAGGGAATGCAAGGGAGAATAGTGAACTGCAAACAAGGCAACTCCTCAACCTGAAAATGCCCAGGGAAAAAAAATTCTATTCAAGACATCTGCATGCTTAGAGGAATACTAACATGTAAATATAATAAGAACAAAACTGGTAGGTTTGCAAAATAGGGATCCATTGTAGGCAGCATTATGAATACAAAAACTGTTTTTGATTTTCATTTTTGTGGAATATCAACATTTTCAAAACCCTTATAAAGATTAAGCTATTTTAATGCAGTTTCCCAAAGTATTAATAGAGTTACATTAACTATTCTTTTCAAATTCTATTTTTATTAATTTTCTGATAATAATGTAGTAGAGTCTAAGTCTTAAAGGGATAAAATCAGGGTCTGATTTATTTACTTAGTTAAAAAAAAAGCCTAGGAAACTAGTAATGATTAAATGCTATTATTAACAAAGCTAAGAAATGCAGTAAATATGCATCTATGAAATAATGCAGTCACCTAAACATGCAAATATCTATCAGCCAACATGTAGCACCAAGCAAATTTAGTCCTTATAAAACAAACCCTTCTTCAAAACACTTTTTTTTTTTTTGCTTAAAATTCTGGAGGTGTTTTCTTGTAAGAAAAAATGATATGACATCACTATTTTCTGCTCTATTATGAATCAATATTTTGACAAAATCACACCTCGATTCATATAATTTATTTATTTAAGATTTGAAGGATAATATAAGCATTAGAAGATTCTTTTTTAGTTAGAGCAAATGTGTATGTATGTGTGTGGTGGGGGTAACACCCAAACATGTTATATAGCAAAGTACACA